>NC_055957.1:38606248-38678748 GCF_018492685.1 Alosa sapidissima
ACCCCAGATCAGACAGGGCTCAGCACCACCCATTACAACACACCACTAAACTCTGCAGCTCTAAAGAACACAAACACAGTGCTCTAATGAGAATTCTACATGAATTACTTTGTATCTCAACGGTGACAAGGGAAGGTTTTTTTAAAGGCTTTTTGTGTGATTATAGTGTCTTTTGAATGTGTGATTAAGGCTAAATGAGGGAGGGGGGGGGGGGAGCTTCATGAGTTGCAATGGTGTAATTACTTTCTGTGAAATAGGCCTGATGTCTGAAAAGGGGCTTATTAATTTACCTTTTGCTGTGATTCATATGTACCCACGATTTGTCTCTATTCACCTTCTTCTTCATCCTGCTCTATAGTACAGAGTAATTAGCTTTTCCTTCATCCAGACAAACACAGCAGCCACCTCTGTAATCCATTACCACCTACAAATGACAGCCGGCCCAACGAACAGGCAGACATTTGATTTCTTTCTTTACTAAATGAATATGTGCAAATGACAAAAGCTGAAGAACGGGAGCAATACACAGAGATACTGCCAATCTACCTTCCCATCTCTAATATACAGTACCAGTATGTAGCTTTTTTCTATATGTTTATATGTTCCAGTTATCTGTCTATACCTCATACGCATACGTAATGTATGTATGTTCCTTTCTATATGTTTATGACCTTGCTGTGGCGCAGCGTGCATCTGTTGTGTCCCCCGCGTACTGTAGCCCTCAGTCTTGAGAAGCGCTGCCCATTAGGTGGGCCTGTTCCAGTGCCACTCCTGCATTCCAGAATATCAATGTGCCACCCGAGACGGCGCTCCAGCCTCCTCCTTTGTCAAATTAGCTTGATTCGGCCTCAGATGGTCAGATTTGATTACATAAACCCTGTCAGCGCGCTGGACTCTCAGGGCTGCTTTTTGTACGCTCGTTGCAATGCTGTCTCACAATTTTATTACGTTCATTTGTGTGGTCCATATCCACATTGTGTCTTCTTCCTTATCAACGAGCTACTCTTTCCTACCTGCTATCTGTCTGTGACTCCCTGTTATTCCATTCTGGTGACTCGAGCTACTCTTTCCTACCTGCTATCTGTCTGTGACTCCCTGTTATTCCATTCTGGTGACTCGAGCTACTCTTTCCTACCTGCGATCTGTCTGTGACTCCCTGTTATTTCATTCTAGTGACTCTCCATCTGTTGGCCTGTCTGTCTCCCGCTCTGTCTCTCCTTCCCTCTTTTTGACAGCCTCTGTTCTTCCCTCTCTGATTTCTGGAGCTACCGCTGAGGGCTGGGGCACACAGCTGCACGGCCGTGAAGACTAGCGGTTGGCGCAACGCAGTAAATCTTCCCCCTCCCGATCCTTCAGGCACGCCGTTACAGCGGGAACCTACAGCTCTGGAAAAACTCCAGCGGCAATTATTATAATAACAAGTGTTTAAGCGAGCAACAGTGTGCAATTAGAGCGCTTAATTACCTGCCTTAATCTAGAGAAAATTGGAGATTGCAGATCTACGGTCATTACTTTCTTATCTTCATAAGGTCAAACATGTCTAAGTATAGGCGTTGAGATGAAGCCGAGGCCTGGAGACTAGAAATATGGCTATGGAATCTTTTTTTTATTTATTTTTTTATCGAGGCCCTTAACATAAATGGTGGCTTGAGCAGATCAGTGGCTACCTCTGGAAGATGGTCGTTCGGAGGGCAATAATTGCGATAGCTGAGGGGGGATATGGTGGTATGGGCAAGACACATATTTATGTTGGACAACTACACTCCCATTCTTGCACACTGGTCATTGTGGATCAACTAATAAGAATAAGAATGAGAATAGTCTATTAAATACATTTAATTAAAAACAGATTCAAATGATATAATAAAGTCAATACAGTAAGACATACATAGGAAAACAAATATGAATGATAAACTGGTAGTAAAAAATAGGGGATGGAATAAAGAATAACATTGGGAAAATATACAATTAAAAATAGTGATAGAAAAGAAACATAAGTAGGCTAAAACAGACTTAAAACAAAACATTCCATGGAAAAATAAATCATGGAAATAAGCTATATTTAAGACAAATAAATGATAAAAATAAAAATGATATGAATCTGCTGTTTAGCTATGTTCTGTGGCTAAACAAAGCCTTTGAAGATGGTAGGTGGGAGAAAACAAAGCCCTCCAGAGTTAAAGCTGGCTCATGTCATTCAGTGAACGCTCTGCTTGGGCTCAAACACATAAACTGCTCCTTCTGTCATGAACACTAGATGCAAACTGAGCGTCTGAGCGACAAAACACACCAACCCAGCATCAGTAAAAAAAAAAAAAAAACATTATTGTCTGGATTCTGACATGAAATAAACAACAAATGTTGCGGAAATACTGGGAAGATGGGAGATAAAAAAAAGAAAAAAAGAAAAATCGAACATTCAATTTTTACACCCTCAATACTTTTTCCCCCTCACTAAACAATATGAGGGCTGTGCCATCTGGCCAATGTGTGTATAATGCCTACATGAAGGCAGGGGAAGATGCGGAGGCACTCCAGGTTCCTTCGCTCCTGTTCCCAGCCTTTCTTCCCAGCCAGCGAGGGGCAAAGCTGCCGGGAAGGAGACGCGGCTCCCTCAACCAGAGAAGAGAGGCGTGGAGGATCCCTGATTACTCTCTCCAACCTGGACGGAGCCTTTGAAGTCAGCTGCACTGCCGTAGTGCTTTTTGGGAGAGGGGAAAGGATGATGGGAGAAAAGAGAAAGACGCGTTGGGGAGGGGGGGGATGTCTTTTCCTTTTCCTCTGTAACTAGTAGGATTAAGCAGGAAGGAGAGAGAGAGAGAGAGAGAGAGAGAGAAGAAAAACGTTTCGGCACAACCCAACTAATCAAATTCAGATTATCAAACATCTGTGTGTATGTGTGTGTGTGTGTGTGTGTGTGTGTGTGTGTGTGTGTGTATGCGTGTATGTGAATAAGAGAAAGACACAGAGCGATAGAGATATCCATCCCCATAAAACTGCCTTTATGAATTATGCAGTCTCCATCTCCAGCATCCAAAACAGATGGATGGATTTGGCTATAAGCTGCAGGATGCCAGAAGAGATTAGGAGTTTGAATACCAAAGCCCGATCCATCCCTCCACCCTCACCCCATTCTTCCATATATATACCCAACAGGTAAAGAGTACCCTTCCTTTCCATACCATGACATCAAAGACACAAATAATACGCTTAAACTGTTTCGCTGCCAAGAGGACGGACTCTCAGCTCCTACAAAGCAACAATGGTCGTGTGTGGTCCCCAAAGCTCATCTTAGGCCACACTGGCCTTTGAAACCCATAACAAGTCTTAAGAAACGTGGGTTTCCAGGTGAACAAAAGACACCAGGCTCAAGCTATCCAAACAGCCCTGGTCTGTCAGCCAGCGTTTGCCAGTAAAACTTGTTTAAAGACAGTAAAGAGGGCTTTTTTTATATTCTATAGTTTTTTTGTTTTTTTTTGCCAGGCGAGAACAGAGAAGAGAGAGAGAGAGAAAAAAAAAACAATTAATCGGACTGAAGGCCAGAGGGGCTCAGCCAAGACAGAACGAGAGGGACCGGGCTCACGCTAATGACCTGGAGCTGGGTGCGCACACTAAAGACGCAGGTCAAGGGTCAAGTCTCAGCCTAAACAGCAGCGGCTTATTTTACTAAACTCCAAGGCAGAGAAGAAGAGAGGAAAGAAGCGACGAGTGTTTGAATTGAGTGTTTAAATGTGGCTATTTCATTTGGGCATTTGTAGGAGGTGCTTTGCGACTAAATGGGGGTGAAAGGGGAGCATTTCTCTTGGGCTGGATTGGATAAATACCCTTGAATGAAGAGCAGGGGAGAGGGGGAGAGATGACGCCACTGCTGGATTAGTGCAGCCCTCTTCACAACTACTCTGCTTAACAGGAGAGCACAGGAATTTATGCAAAACAGATCTCGTACCCAAAAAACACGTACCAAACGCGTGCATAGTAACAGCAAACTCTACACACACACACACACACAGACACACACACACTAACAAAAAACTTTTTTGTATCAAATTAAGGAGGGCATTATGTGCACATGCGTTAACGCATACACACCCACGCACGCATGCACGCACACAGCAGCTGAATCTTCCCTGCACTCATTTCCCAAGGCTAACTACAATGTTTTGAACGAAAATGAAGCCATCACATGACAAGTGGCCGACAGGTGACTGGGTCCCAGTGAAGAGGTGGCCAAGGCCCAGTCGCTCTGAGCACAGGGAGCCGGCAGCAACACCTGGGGGTTTAGTAAGACGCGCAGGCGGCGCGTACCTCTCAGTAAGACGCCCTCTAGCACAAGTACAGGCCTTGGGGAGTCCATGGCATTCAGCTCTGTCGCTACAGGCAAGCACACCTAATTGTCGTGGCCTGGAAAAAGATGAGAGAACCGAGCCCATCAAATCCAGTGCGGCTGCTGAAAGTTACCAACAAGGCAGCGCTGCTGGAGAGTGTGTGGGGTATGGTTGCCGGGCTTCGGAGTCTTCGGAGTAGCCGGTGGACCAGAGCATTAGCCGGGGTCGCTAGCGACCGGAGGTGCCAAAGTGCTGGTGCGGCATAGCAGGGGGCTCTCGCCCTAGGCTGTCACTCATTAGTCATGCTCCGCCAGCTCTTTGCCTAACGCAATTAAGACTATTTGCTCTCCCACAACAGATGCTTATGAGGCCGGCGAAGAAGCAGGTCCAACTAATGTCCCATCACAGTCCGGAGAGAGGGAACGGGGGAGAGAGAGAGAGAGAGAGAGAGGTTCCTGCATTGGGACCAAAAATTGAATTTTGATAATGGAGTACATCCATTTGCCAAGGTTGACAGGGACAGCTACCAATCATGGAGTTAAAGGAAGTAGAGAAGAGAAGAAACAAAAAAAAGACATGATTATAAGAGAAGGAGAAGGAGAGAATAAATATAGAGAGATGGAGAGAGAGAGAGTGTGTCTGACCTCACATGAAAGCAAAGTTTAAGAAAAGTTCACATTAGAGTCTCACTTTGCCCTGATTTCCAGAAGTCCTTTGCTTCAGGTTTTCCCTGAAAAAACACCCAAAGACACCCACACTGAAAAACACAATGAACTATAAATACATTTGCATAGAGTCTTTATATATTTACTGCATATATTGCATATATACTATGTATATATTTAGTACATACACACACACACACACACACACGAAGGCCCGTAGCAGATGAGGCCATGAGTGGAGATTTTTACAGGGTCATACGCTCCTGCTGATATGACAGACAAGCCGCTTAATTACCATCCTGCCCGGCCCAAGTGGCCAGGCTTACTTTGTTCCAAATGTCAACGCATCCCCCTGGGAAACCGCACAACACAAGGAAACAAAAGACAAAACTAAACCAAAGGAAGGGAAGAAAAAAAAAACAGAACAACATGCAAAAATGTTGATGTCGACACTATTATAAAGCGTTGTGGGACTGGGCCGGCCGCTGCTCTAAAGACAACAACATATATCATAGCATTCTGCTTTTGGGCTTTTCAACCAGCACAACATCGCCAGCCCTCGAAAAAGGGGTGCATCTAAGAAGCGGGGCTGGTAGCATATAGGCTGCAAAACAAACGTAATGTGAGGGTAAAGATGGGACAGTGTCAATGTAACACATGCAATTACAAAGGGCTCTGTTCAAGCTGCACCCACAGACAAGGCAAGGCTGCTATACACAGACTTTTGTTTTACCAGATGTACATGTTTATTTGTTTATTTGGCTAAAATGTATTTTTGTGGTTGCTGCATCCTTTGCTTGTATGTTTTTTTTTTTTTTTTTTATAATCGGTTATTATAAGTACTAAAACAAACAAGCTGTTTGCAATTAAACCAGTGAGCCAAGTTTCCTTGAGGCTGTTTGTCGCAAACATGAAGCAGCTGAAGAGTTGGAGAAATCTCTGCGTGTGAAAGCAAAACACACACACACACAAACACACACACACACACAAAGGGCCTGAATGGCTGACTGTCTGTCCTTCAGCCAGGACTACATAAAAGCCTCAAAAGAGAGATCACCTGCCTTTTGCTTTGTTGTTTACTTTCCTCAGTCTCTGTTTCTCTCTCTCTTAATCTAAAACAAAAAACAAAAAAAAACAAAAAAATTGAATTTCCCCTAGGGGATCAATAAAGTATCTATCTATCTATCTATCTATCTATCTATCTATCTATCTTAATCACTCTATAGCAAGGAAAGCACAGCTATAGCAAGGCCATGGCTAGCAATTCTGTATGGCGTTACACAGGAATGCGGGGCCTCTCTCCTCTGCCACTCATGGTGTGATCTGCAAAGAGGCACAGCTGACAGAGAAGCGCTGCCGTCAGGTGAGATGCAAGTGGGAGGCTGTAACTGAAATGAACACATACACATACAACATATACTGTACAATAGAAGGATGAAGGCAGAGAAGAGAAGAAGATGGGATGAGAAGAGAAGAGAAGAGAAGAGAAGAGAAGATGAGAAAATAGAAATGTAGACTGTCCTCACCTGTTGCAAATCATACACCCTGTGATACACTCTGCTCACAAACTCTACCTGTTCCTGCAGAAACAACCAAGCCCTTCTGACAAGATGTGCCAATGGGCACCTGCCAACCACAAACATGATTAATGATAAAACCACATGTAGAGTACATCTGGGCCATGCACCTCAGCCGCTCCAACACACAACCTCAGGGTATTTCAGCGGTTCCCATGGATGAGCCGTGGATGAACAGGATGAGCGTTTGACAGCTATAGACATGCATTGTCTTTTCATTTTTAGTAATGATTTTTGATGTAAATTACTGACTGAAACATGTAACTTCGATAACATGTACATTGATGTTTAATTACAGACTTATGGAAAGGCCTCTGCAGCAAACTGAGTCATGGAAATCGTTTACACACACACACACACACAAACACCAGCACCCAAATATCCCTCTCCACCCACACACCTGATGTAGTGTGGCAGTGTCATAACTGTCATCCACGGATGGCGTCCACTGAACCAGCAGAGAGATGGAGACAGTGACGGGGGGTGGATGAGGAGAGATGATGGGGGGATAGAGAGGGAGGGAGGGAGAGAGAGAGGCAGGGAAAGGGGGTGAAAAGAGGGGGAGAAAGAGAGCACAATCTGGTCTTCTAATACAGATTAATTAACACAGTGTCATGAGAGCACCGTGTGTGCCGAAGTGTGAGGGGGCGAGGTGTGTGTGTGTGTGTGTGTGTGTGTATTTGTGTGTGTGTGTTTGTGTTTGTGTGTCTGTGCATGTGTGTGTTTGTGTGTGTATGTGCATGTGTTTGTGCCAGTATGTGTGTGCATGTATGTGTATGTGTAAATATGTGTGTGTGTGTGTGTGTGTGTGTGTGTGTGTGTGTGTGTGTGTGTGTGTGCCTGTGCATATATCAGTATGTGTTTGTGTGTGACATTCACACATACATACATACACCTCGAGGCTCTGGACGTCACCTTACGGGCTGCCTCTATCGCACAATCCGGCTCAATCCTACACAAACATCTGGTTTCTCCATCACCAGTGCGACACTGCACTGATTATACAGCACAGTACAGTACAGCACACACACACACACACACACACACACACACACATATGCAGTACATATAGGCTTCACAATGCACAGCTCTGTTCTATTAGGTGGGGATGTGACTGAAAATAAATAGCTAAACACTCCAACAACTTAGCCATTAGTGTTGTTTTTTCTATTTGCTTTAGGGTTGTACAATACCAAAAACATATGTTGTGAAATAACCCAAAGGACTATACACGGCAACAACTTAACAATCCCAAGCCGGGCTACGTGAAGGTCGTGTCCGTGGCAGCTGTTTGACATCAGGCTTTAGCGTCCAAGGCACAGCCTTGTTGAACATGTCTGCTCAAAACAGCAGAATGCTGAATCAATGACCACCGATGCAGCATTGAGATGGTGCTTTAACCCTTTGCAGACGGCCCATTCTAATTTCGGTACCCCAGTACCGATGACGTTCAGTCTAATAACTCCGCCATACCCCAACCAATTTTATCACTGAAAACTTCCTCAAAAACGTCACATCATAGGCTTTCTGGCGATATGATTGGTTAAGGGATTTGTGGCGCGAATTTCTTTTACTACGTGAAGGAAAAATCAAGAGTTGACGTCTCCCTCCACTAGAGGAAAAACAGCAGGAAGCACTATGCATCGTTGATCTTGACGTCGTCTAAAGGAGAAACTACTGGATCATGTGAGGTAAAAACAAGTCTTTTTATGTTATTATTACTTGTTATCCATGTTATTACTTCAAAATCGTTTTTAAAAGTTATTTTTGCTGGTAATTACACCTTGTATGCATGGCCGTAACATAATGCGTGTGTGTGTTCACTTCAGCTGATGACAGCTGGTATTTTAGCACACCGTAATCTTTAGTAAACTCATCATTTTCAGTCATTTTTGGGGGGCTACTATATGTCAACCAAGATTACAGACCTACTAAGACTGAAACTTTAACGATTTGTTCTATTTTGAACGATGTTGCTTGCTTGTCATCTGATAGAAAACTAGCTAAGTTAGGTAACGTTAATATCAGGAGAGGCTGCAACATGTCCTTGACGCGTAGTCGCGATAAAGTTCACTCCCGTGCTTCATGACTGCCAACTTTATGTCAAGTCCACCTAATCGGTATTTTATTGTCAAATAAACCTTTCATTCCTTCGTAATATGTATAGCACAATTTACAGTTGTTTGTAGCCAAGTTAGATAGAAATATCTGACATGAATGACAACGTTAATGTTATGTTACCGACGTGAAGACTGTGTTGATCACCGATGGTGTAACGTAAGGATTTTATTCATTGACTGCTGTTTTCATGAATACATGACTGAAGATTTGTTATAAATGTGTCTTAGTATTGTTTAGCTTTTAGGCTGTAAGGTTGGCTGCTACGATTATGAGGTTTTTGGGTGGCTAACTATGATAGGAGCTCATACACCCAAACCTTGTAAGCTGGTATGCTATGTATGGTTTAGCCAAGGCAATAACACTTACTGTAGTGAGCTCTGAGACTAATGTTACCTCTCCAAGCAATATTGGAGTCCTCCAGTGACAATAATACTTTTAGTGAAAAGAGTCATGGTTGGTGGTGATTAAGATTATGTGGAAGTAATGTAAAATAAAACTAAACAATCTATTCACTATCAGACCTGTGATTTGTTATTTTAGATGGAGGGAGAGAAGTACGTGCAACTGGGGTGAAAGCAGCCGACTGCTGATGGCAAATATGACTCCAAGGACCACGATGGCATGGACATGGGACATGGATGGGTAGCTTCTGGATGAAGAAGAAGACAATGATGTGCTACAGGAGGAGATAATCTTCCATCATCCTCAGCTGGGTAAGCATGTTTGTGTGTGTGTGTGCGTCCATCTGGGCGCAAGCACATTTCTGGTTGTGATGAGAGTGTTGCTTATAACAATAATGAGAGGGATTATAGTGATAATAGTTTGGTTAGATTTGTAATTCAATTTCTATATTTCTTATCTGACAATTTCTTTATTTTGAGTTTGGTCAAGTCCCATGTCAGGTAGAAAGCATACACTTTGCCTATCCTTCCAACACAGACAGAACTCCAATAGCATTTACACCCCATCGTCTGCTAGGCTTAGATGGACACACACACGCATGCACACACACACACACACACACACACACACACACACACACACACACAACCATGCCACAGCTGTGACAATGCACACACCACGGATCTGGTGTGAATGTGGCGTTAGTGTATCACCTTATGTGTGGGGCAAATTATATGGATAATTATTAATTGTTTATATATATGTGTGTGAATGTTAGTATGAATTGATGTTTTGTTCACCATATAAGATTTGTTGATCTTTGTTATACTGTTGTCTTGTCATTCTTGTAGTTCTAATAGTTACTGCATGTTTGTAAACATATGTTTATGTTATTTACCTGAAGTTGTTGTTCCTGGTTATTTAATCACATTGTTTAAGACTTTTCTAAATAAAATGATTTATTTCCCCTTTCGTAAACCTAACACATGTGCCAGTGTCTCTATATTCTTGTTTTCATAGTAGAATGAAGCACACGGAGAAGCAGTTACAATCAGCTAGTCTGTCTTTCAGCCTTTATCTGTCCTCCCCACAATTGATTTAGCCTCTTCAGAGTACAGTAAGACATCCCATATTGAGCTTGTTTTGATGGTAAAACAGCTTATTTTTTTACATGACCATTATATCTGTATTTTTAGGTCAGATGCCAAACCGGGAAATGAAAACATTCTACTCTTTAAAAATTCTACTTGTTACTGTTATGAGTAAATTAATCATAACTTCTGAACCAAAGGTGATAAATTGATTCAGTTTTTTTTCACTGAGGAGAACACAACACTGGCTATCCTTTGCACACTATATCTACAACAGACATTAGGTGAAAATAAAGATTCATCTTGACAAATTGATATTTTCAAGTTTTTTGATGTTGAATTTTGAAGGTTTTGTTTAAAAACATGAGGGTTTGTGTGTGTTACCCTCAAACTTATTAACTATGATATGTACCATTTTAAAGGGCTAGTTCTCCTGATTACAATGGTGGGTATATCTTATCTCTGTCATGTAGCATGGCCACACAATAAGCCTTTTTGTCTCACAAGGGCATCAAGTATGAAAAAACGGAATGTTTCGTGCCGTCTGCAAAGGTCTAATAAATTTATCATAACTTTTGAACAAAAGGTGACACATTGATTCTGTTTTTATCACTGAGTAGAGGACAAAATTGTGAATCTCCCATACACTCTATGTTTTTCTCTATCTACAATAGAAATTGGGAGAAAAATTAGATTAATCTTGACAAACTGATATTTTTGTGTTTTTTGGGGTTGAATTTTAAAGATATTTTTTAAAAATTATGTATGTTCTCCTCAAACTTATTAATTATATTTTATACCATTTGAAAGGGCTATTTCTCCTGATTAGAGTGGTGGGTATATTGTATCTTTGTCATGTAGCATAATCATACAATAAGTCTTTTTGTGCCATAAGGCCATCGAGTATGAAAAAATGGAATGTTCGGCACAGTCTGCAAAGGGTTAATCAATTCCTGGAAGACTGGAGGTTGGCCCAAATAACGGCAACCACTGACTGTGATCAGATGGAGAATTTTGCACCTCACATTTTCGGATAATTATTTGTATGCATTCATTATAAACAGAATATGACTGATTTGCATGAGCACAAAAGTGTTGTATTTTGATTGAATCTCTTGCTAAATAATAGTAATGATGTAATTTTGTGTAATACAAGGGGAAAAAAAAGATTTTACGTGCAATACATGCTTGTGTGACCATGGCAACTAGAGGGAAAAATAAAATGTTGCACACTGTACTTTTTTTTTAGAACAAGTATAAGTATAAGTATAAGTATAAGTATATATACTCTTTTGATCCCGTGAGGGAAATTTGGTCTCTGCATTTATCCCAATCCGTGAATTAGTGAAACACACACAGCACACAGTGTACACACAGTGAGGTGAAGCACACACTAATCCCGGTGCAGTGAGCTGCCTGCAACAACAGCGGCACTCGGGGAGCAGTGAGGGGTTAGGTGCCTTGCTCAAGGGCACTTCAGCCGTGCCTACTGGTCGGGGTTCGAACCAGCAACCCTCCAGTTACAAGTCCAAAGTGCTAACCAGTAGGCCACGGCTGTCCCCCAAGAACAATGGCCGGAGTTCAAAATTGGCTCTAACCAAATGGCCGTTGGTAAACGTGAAAAGCACATTCATTTTGGAAAATCCATGCAATGACACATGGGAAATGGTGTCCTCCAGCTGCACTTTATAAGACCAGGAAGACTGCCATTCAACTGTGACGAAGGCAGTATATACCCATATGTGCCACGTATCATTGAAGAGCTGGGGGAGGGTGGGAGGGAGGGAGGGAGGGAGAGAGGGACAGAGCACAGGAGAGAGATAGAGAGAAGAAGAGTGAGGAACCAGAGAGTAAAGAGAGCTTTTCATGTCCTCCACCAAATATTTTGTGAGTCCCCCTCTCCATCCCTGCCTCGTGCTGCCTCTCTCATTAGGAGGATGGGAAACTCCAGGGTTGGATCGATGTTTTCATTTTTCAAGTGCTAGCATCCATTAGACAGACGAAATTCATCCATCAAGCAAATTCCTTTCTGGTTAGGCCCATCACTTTAACAAGTACCCAGCTCAATATGCAGGATGTATCACACTCCATTTCAATACCTTTTATTATTTCTTTCAAGTCTCTCTCTCTTTCTCTCTCTCTCTCTTTCCCTCTTTCTCGCACTTTCTCTATCATCGTTCCTCCTCACACGGAGGATCACCAGATTTAACCATAAACAACACTATATCCCAAACAGCTTCCATGACGGTTGCGATTTAATTTAGTTTGGCATAAATCTTAACTTCCTTTAATTTCTTAATCACGGCTCAAATGAAGTTGGCGTGATTACCCCCCTACACTCAGGAAGCACAATATATAACACTGTGATTTGCGGTATTTGCGCTGTATTTAATAAGGCCCTGAGTATTCCCCCCTGACAAAAAGGCTGAAGTGATGGCGGCGGTGGGAAGCTGCATTCCTGCCGTAAGTGCTCATAAAGCTATGGGGGAAAAAAACACACATAAATTACAGTTTCCAGAAATTTCATCGGAGCCATTAGGGCTCGGAGCTTCCTCCGCTCACCCTCGCCGGCCGGCCGCCCGCTGCCTAATCCAAACAAACTGGAGGAGGGACAGCTCCATTTCATGTCCTCCAGGTACGTAACATACACACTAACCCTGCTCAGCCTAGCACAGAGCAGCACAATGCTGTACAGTACAACACACACACACACACACACTCACAAAAACAAACATAAGCCCCTTTCAGCAAACAAAACCAAACAAAAAGAAAGTAAAAAAAAAAAAAAAAAAAAAAAAAAAAAACAGTACAGAACATTTGATGCATGTTTCCAATTTGGAAAAGCCCTTAATGCCATTCTATCCTTCTGCCCTAGAAAGGCGCAACAAAATATTTATAGTCTGATTAAAATCATCGTTAATCAATTATGTCTACATTTCCAGGTCAACAAATACAAGCACAATAAGCGATGAATTAATTCCGGACGGAGGGGAAGGTTAGAGGCGGCACTGGCGTAACACCTGGTGGTAATTGCTCTGAGTGTGTTTGTGATCGGCTGGATATGCGGGTCATTAAAAAACAATAATCTGAGAGGCGCTCTCCTGTGGCTCTGCTGTCAGCAGGCAAACGGCCTCTCTAACCCCCCCTCAACCCCCTATCCACCCCCCCGGTCCTCCTGGACTCCCCCCGTCCCGCAGTGGTACCAATTCAGAGGAGTCTCTAAGAGGTTAGCAGGGTCCGGTCACACTGGACACAAAGCCTGAGCCCGGAGGAATGTTGAACCGCCTCCAAACAACGTCCGGGAGAGAAGGGAAGAGAGCAGGACAGAAAAAAGAGAGAAATAAGAGAGAGGGGGGGGGGGGGGGGGGGGGTTGGAGGCAGCCACCAGCTTGTATGAATGGCTGCATCAGCGACCCAAAAAAAGAGAAGAAGAATAATAGGCTCACCTAAACTAAAGTAACGAGTCAACTTCACCTCTCGGTGAACCTCTGGCTGTCTTGCTATGGGGCCAATGCAGTTCATGTTTATACCTCCCTTTTTTATTTACTGCACCCTTCATAAAATATGAATAGCGAACAAGATACCCTTCACTATTTCAAGAGAATAAAACACACACACACACACACAAATGCACATGCATACACACCAACTCACACAAGCGCACAGGAGGAGGTCTGAAATATCTTACACATGTTTGGCACATGGGTGAACCAGGGCAAGGCGAAACCTCTAACCTAGAGGGGAAACAATTATAGGAAAACATCAAAGTACCCCTCTGCCCTTTGTCCTCAATAATGCACGGGGAACAAAACAATTGCGTTCATTATGAGCCCTCATCAAATATAAATATAGCAACATCCGACGTATACACCGCCGCACGTAGCCCTTGCAATTCCTTGCAACTTGCATCAACCAAGTTAATTAGCAACAGCTCGAGTCAAACACAATATCAAAGACACCTGCAGAAATAAATAATAAAAAAAACATTCAGGCATTTAGTACCTTTTTTTCCAAGTCCAATAAATATTATAGGGCGCTTGTCATCCAGGCCGTTGAGTTGAGTCCAAGTCCATGACTAACTAGGACTCCACCTCATGAGGAGCCTCAGCGAGTGGACGAGCCGGTGTGTGTCTGAGTGTGTGCCTTTCAGAGTCGGGCGGCATGGTTATAACAGGTCGAGTTGGTTGACTGGGTCACATGGTCTCCTCAGACACCTACCCTGATGTACCCCCCCGCCCCTCCCCTCCCCTCGCACAAACACTTGGCACACTAGGCCAATACACGCAGATCAGGAGTAAATAGTGAAATGAACGTAAGCATTTACGTTTGCACGCACGCGCACAAAAGGCCAGTGGGAGGCTGATGAGTCAATCTGCCAAAAAGGGATAAAAAAGAATAGTAATAGTCCATATCGATAAATAGAATCAATATAGTCCACATTGATAAATAGAATAGCAATAGCCCACATCGATAAATAGAATAGATATAGCCCACATCAATAAATAGAATAGTAATAGCCCACATCGATAAATAGAATAGATATAGCCCACATCAATAAATAGAATAGTAATAGCCCACATCGATAAATTGAATAGATATAGCCCACATCAATAAATAGAATAGTAATAGCTCACATCGATAAATTGAATAGTAATAGCCCAAAAGATAAATCAATGCCTGCAGAAAGGTCTGTAAAAGACATATGACAAAAGTGTTACAAACATACAGAAAAACACTTCCAGACCATCAATGTTAATTAAGAACAGCATGGAAACGCTAAACAACAGTTAATGTTTGGAGACAAACAAACAAAGCAACCCCACAGCCTCCATAACACAGATGGGAGGTTGCAAACATAGAACAGGGCAAAAGACTACTCGTCCATGTACATATGGCTGTATGTATGGAAGGTGCGTGCACACACGTACGCGTGCATGTGTGTGTTGGTGCTACAGCTGGAAATCATTATAAGAACCTGTGTTGGTTCCTGGATGTGTGTTTATTTAACCAACTGAAACCAATTAACACACATGAGTGGCACTCTCCACGTCCTGCTCCCATACCACCACCACCACCACACCCCCCCCAAACACACACACACACACACACACATCCCAGCCATCCACAGGCCAGAGCTGTGAGACATGCACTGAGCCGTCACATCAGCATGACATCATGTGTGTTCCGCTGCATAGATCATTTCCCGCAGTTGCAGGAAGTATGTGCCTGAACGTACAACGTGTGTGTGTGTGTGTGTGTGTGTGTGTGTGTGTGTGTGTGTGTGTGTGTGTGTGTGTGTGTGTGTGTGTAAATCCAATCATAGGATGAGCAGCAAAAGGACACACGGGGCAGATTCAAGCAGCTGCTGAAACATCCAGACCAAGGTACACATACTAAAATACTTACACATTAACACACACACACACACACACACACACACACAGGCTGCAGGCTACATACATAGCTGCTTAGCTAGAAAAATACATTTCTCATAACCCAGTTTTTGCTCTGTCTCTTACGCTGTTGCCTAATGTTAATGACAATCCACATTAACTTCAACTACTTGTTATATGAAGCTGGCAAAGTTTCTATAGAACTCCGTGCCACTAGTGTACTCTTAACTAAAAAAATCAAATCACAAAATGTCTCTGCCAAGCAAATAATGTGTCAGGTATCAGTGTACACATGTACATAGGGACATTCTTCAAACACACACTGTATGTGAAAATCATGACTGATATGTTGGCTGACCGTTAGCAACTCAGCCCTGTTTTGAAGTGCTCACATATCAAGCTTGTCAGACTAACACCGATTCTCACAGCCCAGAGTGCATGTTATTAAAGGCTCCATTTCACTGGAATTGGCAAACAGTGTGATGGTAACTGGTAACTTTGATGCCACTTATTAGTGTATTCCAGTAACTCTTTCCCCAAACCAAATTTTCACGCTTGCACACACAGGTACGCACATGCACGTACATGTGCGCACACACATACACACACATACGCACTCGTGAACACACACCTCGCAGCACTGTTTCATCACTACCACAAGATGCAGTTGGGTTGTTCAACAAAATGTCCCATCTTCCCTCTTCATTTTCACACCCAACAGAACTAAGAAAGCTCGCACCATCTCTGCCTTCCATCTTTGGTCACAAAGTTACAATTACAGGAAACCATACGCTTCCATCTAACACAATGTATCCATCCAACTCGTCCCCCTCCCACCTCACCCATTCCATACGCACACACACACACACACACACACACACACACACACACACACACACACACACACACACACACTGTTGGAAAACCATGTTCTATGGCTGTAAATGTGTTGCTGGCGCTTTTTTTTTTCTTCCTGCCATGACACCACATGGCTGGCATCCCACACTCCACTAAAGCACCTATGTGAAGTAAAGTATTTTTAAATGTTGACATAATGGCACCCTCAAGGGCCTGGCCATGGGAGGTAGGCATGAATTTTTCATCGAGGTTCATGAGGAAAGGTAATTTACCGCTCTCTGGCTAGAGGAGAGAGAGAAAGAAAGAGAGAGAGAGAGAAACAATGAGACTACATACAGAATTAATTTACCCTCTCAAAAAATAAACTCTGTTAAGTCATACACTTAAATCCTTGATTATAAGTCTGTTTCAGGTTGTGTGTGTGTGTGTGTGTGTGTGTGTGTGTGTGTGTGTGTGTGTGTGTGTGTGAATACGCCCTCCTGTGTGTATTTAATCTCCTTTGAAGTTTTCCATACCATATCTTTCCATAGATTTTAGAAAGGTTTGCCATGGGTTGAAATTGAAAAAAAAATAAAATAAAAGGCTTGTAATCAGTAAAAGGTTGGGTGTCAGGGAGAGAGAGACGGAGAGAGAGAGGTCGGGGTGGGGGGGGGGGTACCGTAGCCAACAGCAGAGGGGCACCACAAGGGCCAACATTTCCATTATAATCACAATCACCACCACATTCTGAAAGCATTGCATCAGCCGTCCAGGGAGGCAGGACGGGACAAGCGGACGTTGCTCATGGCGGAATCACGAGTGTCTTAGCAAGTGTGTGCGAGCAAAGCGGAGGAGGCAGGGATGGGATGTGTTATCGTCTACGAGGAAGGGTCACTCATGCTTAATAACACACTACACTCTGGATCCCATAGCCCCAGCACACATGCACACACTTCCCAGCTGTCTTCCATTACAGTTGGTATGTCTCTGTCGTGTGTTCCCTCTGTGTCTTCCACCACCGGGATGCTCAAAAACAAACGGTAAACATAGTTCACCTTTGACCCCCGGCGAAGAAGAGCCACACACTCCAGAACGTGTAGCGTTCGGTGGCGGCACTCGCACAGGCTTGTGAATATGGAACACACATCGGACTGAAATTCACAGAGCTGCCAGGCAGTAACATCAATGGGCATGTGCATTCAAGTCAATGAGCTTTGACTGGTGTTTGCTGTAGCGAGAGAGTGAGTATGAAAGCAACAGAGAGAGAGAGAAAGAAAGAGAGAGAGAGAGAGAGAGAGAGAGAGAGAGAGAGAAGAAAGAGAGGGACTTGGTACGTTCAGCATGACTGAAGATGAGAGTGAAAAGTTACACGCCATCCTAAGCCCAGTATGGCGTTAGCAGAGGATCCCTGCAGCATGGATCACACACTGCATTTAACAACTTGGTGCATTTGCCTACAACCACCATGAAAAGAACAGCTACAAAATCCAAATAAGCCAGGCCGCTCGTCGCCACTCAGTGGAATAATCAGCAGCCAACTGTACCAGACGGCACACATATCTCATTCTGATCTAAAATGCTAAAAACCTGGCAGCCATCACTCGTGTAAAAGACCAGAATAAAACTGGTCAGAAAAAAAAATATCTAAACAGTTCAAATGAAATCGATGATTCTGGCATGGGTCAAAAGTAATTGCTGGTGAATAATCGGCAAGCCTGACACAAATTGTAGTTCAAGATGGTTCAAGAACACAAACGGAATGGGTCCACATGTAATCATGTCTCTCATCTTCATGTTTGTCTGTCAAATAGCACAGAGTGAAAGCCATTAAAGGCGCAGCAGCCCCCCAGCCCCAATTCACTTACATTTGCCTCCAGCCCCATGGTATCATAAAGATGGAGCAAGCTGCACACTACCTTATCAACGTCACCACGGTAACAAATGATAGCCCTCTTCATTAGGGCCGTGGCTCGGAACGCACCCGTTCCCTAAATCCCCCCCCCCCCCCCCCCCTCCATCCAATCCGCAAGGGCTGTCAAAGGGGTCCCAGGGAAAAAATCATTGCATCTTTTCAGCAAACAAATGATACTTCAGGGCTCTAAAATGTCCCTATCAATCACCCGTCAGCTAATGTGAAATAATAAAATCTGATTTTTTTTTCTTTCGTTTTTTTTCCTGAGCGTGCGTGTGTGTGTGTGTGTGTTGGGAGGGTGGTGGGGGTGGTGTAGAGTCCTGAGAGCAAAGCAAGAGGGAGAAATGGATTACTTGCAAGTGCACTCCGAATGAATCCATCCTTTTCCCACAGAACCCCCCGCCCCACCTTCCCTGAGCCCGCAATATCCCCTACAGCCCATCTCTAACCCCTCTCCCAGACATTCATCTGAATTAGGAGGGGTGTTTCATAAAGATAATGCCTGCGCAGAAAACTGTCACACGTCCCACGCTTCTTACAAATGACACGTCTCACCTCACTACTCAACATTTGGAGAGAGACAAAGAGCACAAAAAAGCAACGAAGAAAAAGATAACATCCAGCTAAAACAGTTTTAGACGAGTGGCGGGTTTTTGGGACAGGCAACGTGTGGTTGCTTGCTACCCGTCATAGTGAAGAATGCATAGTGCGTAGTGATTCTGAGCTTGTTATAGGTTCCCTCCTACACACACACAAATGCCCCCTACAAAAGAGAAATCAAATAAAAAAGAAATAAAACAGTCACAGACATAATTCTACTGATACATCGCCTGTAAATGCAGAATTATTTGGCTGAAAGAGGGATTTTTCACAACTGTTCTTAAATCCAGGAAGCAGATAAGTAATGTTAGGCATGGGGGAGAGAATGCATGTAATCATGTAAAAAAATGGGAGCTATTTTCTCAGTCAAATAATAGGTTGTGTGTTTACTCTCTCACACACACACTCACTTTTTCTCTCTTTTTCATCTGTGAAGGTTTCTTTTGCCACATACTCTACCTGCCCTGCCTTGTATAAGCCTACACTGCCATGTTTAAACAAAAAGCCCATTTAGGATGATCCAGGAATCTTTCAGCAACTTCTATCTCCTGTCTCAGTTTTCAGCACAATTACAGAACATGTAGATACCTCGACTCCATTTCCCTCAGCTACGATGTATGGACTGCTATGTGAGCCCTGTGTGTGTGTGTGTGTGTGTGTGTGTGTGTGTGTGTGTGAGAGAGAGAGAGAGAGTGTGTGTGCATGTGTGTCTGTGTTTTTTCCCCTTTTCTGATAGATGGTACAGTATGGCATACCATGTCACATTTTGTTCATATAATTGCAGGGCATTGTTCAGGTGTATGGCCACCTGACCAGCTATTTCAGACACTTCCTCAGAATTTGGCCATAGTAGGATCACATAAGCCTTTTCCCTATTTCAACAGTTTATTGACAATTTGTTGAATAGATCTTCCCAAACTTGATGGTGAAACATGTGTAGTCTACTGGTTTATGTTGAAGTCCATGTGACAAAATACAACAGACTAGCTGAAATACACCTACACAGATAGTTGAAAGAAATCCTTTACAGGCTAGCCTACATTTTAGACTTTACACTGCATCAATTAAAATTTGGTAATACTGTAAATTTACAAATTAATCTGTAGCCTGGGCATCAACAAAACATTTTAAGTTCACCCCAAAATGACGCTATCAAAATGTAATGACATGTATATGCAACATGTACAACTTGGCTAATTCGCTAATTGATGGTATGTTAGTATATAATCAGAAATCATTCTTAATTCTACATAATTTCATGTATTCAGTCTGTGGGCAATTATGGAAAGGACACTGTGAATGTGCGCCAAAAGTAGTGAATGCGTTAGGGTACGACCGTATTGGACAGATTTCAAAGCATTTTCTTTAAAAAAAAAAAAAAAGAAAGAAAGAAAATCTCAAATCTGATACCGGGCACGCGGAGTCCAACTGAAGCACCGCATTATAAATCTATGTAATCTGTGAGCGAGAGAACAAGTGAACCGGTTGTTGGCGCTCTGTCCTCCTTATCAAAGACGAGAACGCCACTGCTTTGTAGCCTCTGAAATCGTGTTCAGGCACATTTATTTCAAATATACCGAAGCTGAAAATGATTAGACATTCTCTCGGGGGGCACAGATTCCTATCTTCATCCAGAAGGGACAGTTTTATGGTACCATCAACGGCCATGCCAAAGCAAAACAAAACGAGGCACAGTCATCCGGACATCGCGTTTACAGCCAGCAAAAGCTTTGTACAGTTACGCGATTTCGTGACGCTCGTTTCTTTAAAGCAACACAATGCACAGTTGAAATGACTGAATGTTGGATGTTCTTACTACTTTTAACTTTAGAGTACACAAATGTGCATATCGTTCAAACCCACATGCCATTTCATCATAAATTGTTTCAATCCGTTTAGATTCTAACCTCGAGTAAGGTGGCATGCAAGTTAGTGAATTACGAATCTTCTAAATCCAACAGTTAGGAATAGGATTTGATTGAGTTTTGCACAACCTCATATTTATGTAGGCAATTAAACGCAACATAAAACTGACGGAGTCCGAGGAGGGAAGAGAAAGTAGCTTTCTGTAAGTAATTGTTTGTATGTCTTTGCATATGCTCTAATACTTTGTAGTATTGCGTGTGCAAATAAATTGTGTAGGTATTATTGCATTACTACAATATCTTCTAAAATACCATAGTTGATTACACAGCGCAGTATTTAGAGTAATAGATCACGCGTTAATGATAATAAAGCCAGTGAAAAGTAGACCATAATTTCAAACGGATTTAAAATATAAATCTAGTATATTCCATACAGCCCAAAAATTATAGCCTCATTTGAATTAATTGTGTTTTATCGCTGTTGGTGAATAGCAAATCTTTACTCAAGGCAATCTATCCCAGCCACAGCTAAAACATTAAAACACCTTACCTGCTGAAGCACCGCTTAGCATCCTATTGTCCCGAGACGATGGTAAAACTTCGCCAAACGATGCTCCAACTTCTAGGGAATGCTTTGCTGTTTCTTAATGAAAGAGTCGAACTGCAAAACAATTCTCCCTCAATTGCGCTCCGACTCCAGCTAGAGAGAAAGAGAAACAGAGAGAGACGATAGTCCCATACACTCTAACATCGAGCCAATGTGACAGTGATGTTGACAAGCAATTTTGGAGCAGAAGCTTGCCTTTGACGATGTCCGCGGACAGAGGACAGTGCAGTGAAAGCCGAAAATCCCAAGCGAAGGGTCTCAAAGTGACAAGCACACATGTGTAACTGCCAAGGACCCTACCAACCACAAGCGAGCTCAAACACGGGGAGATCGCGTTACGGCACGGTCCGCGCACAGACATGCAGTCTACAAACAGAAAAAACAGTTCCGCGTGGCTAAATTAACGTCAACGAACATTTCTTGACGATGTATGGTCACGAAAGGTGATGTTGGTTTTCAGTGCACGAACTGGTCCGGAATATTTATTTATACAATCAGACTGCGAGCAAGAGGCTCAGAGAATCTCCCCCTTTGCAGTATCGGATGTAGAGAGCCAGTGTTTTCCCCCGCTGCGCCCAATCACTGTGTCTATCACAATGCTTTATCTGAAATAATTTAAGGGTTATCGATGTCTTGGTACGCTTAATAAGTACGGGAAAAAAGTCTGTTGGTTTTAGATTATAAAATAAATTGAATAATTCAGGACTATAGCCTAGTCCTAATTCTATGTATGATGAACACATAGCCTACCAGCTGCACTATCGATAAGCTATAGGCTTCAATGCTGCAGTTTATTTACTGCTGATGGTAATAGACCGTAATACATAGCTAACATCTGTTGTTATTTAGTCTTAATAACAACAAGAGCAGTGATAAGCATACTAACCGGTAATATGACTTCAGATTAAGGCAATGAATGTATCTTCAGGACAACGTGAGTGCTCCTTGAAATTGTATGGTGTAGAATACAGTATATGATATGAATACAATATAAATATTGTTGTGTATTTCATATCTACATATGACCACGGGAATATGACCAAAGCAATATTCTTGCTATAATATTTGGTTAAAATATTGGAAGTAAGTATGATCAAGCAAAAAGAGTGAACAGAATTTATTTGCACCGTCTGCATGTATGATCAAACATGATTTACTATTAACATAATAAAAAAGAAGAATATGAACTAGAAATACTGAAGCAGATTATGTGTGAAGATGATTGAAAGAGTAAATAAGTTGTTGCAAGCTCATCCTAAGTGTTATTCTTCAGACGTGAATATTATGGATTCACATATTGAGGTTGGTGTCTGACTGTAACAGCTACCGACGGAAAACTTAAAGTTTCCAGGTGTACATAAAAAAGTACAGATCCTGGGAATCTCTCAAACACAAAGGGAATGCAGTGGGATGCCTTTGACCCTGTTACTTTCTACAACAATGACCCCAATTTTAACAAGCTTCATTTCCCCTTGCCCCAAAGCTTGACCTTCAATTGCACACTTGTAGCTACATGTGAAAGGGGCAGAAGAGCTCTTCAGGAGGACACTCGGTGCTGTGGGCACCCTGTTGGAGAGCACCACACCAAGTCACACCAATCACTTCTTGTTGCTATGGAAGATTTCTAAAATCATGCATTGTGGGACGAAAGACGGATTTTAGCGTGAAAATGCATACATTCATGCATGTGTGTGTGTGTGTGTGAGCGTGAGCATGTGTGTGTGTGTGTGTGTGTGTGTGTGTGTGCAACTATGTTCAGTTATAGAAACTATTTAAGGGCAGTACTATAAGAAATGCAAGATCTATCCATACTCTAAGCCTTGATTTCTTTTTAGTTGAAATAATAGTAATTATAAAAAATCCAATGTATTTTTAATTGCCACTGTTGACGGCCTACAGAGTGAAAGTACATGGAAATAGCATGACAGCAGAATCCAGGGCATTCAGACTTAGCCCAGCACAGTGCCTTTGGGAATGTGGCAGACTAGTTAGTTTCACACAGCAGGGGACTTCATCTAAACAGTCTCTGGGTAAGAGATCACAGAGTTAAATGTTTGATTCAAATGTTTTATTTATTTATACCAATGTTGGATTAAAAAGAAAACCTCATTAGAGTGAAAATAAGAAGGTTCTAAGTCTGGTACATTTATTTTAAAGTAATGAGAGGTTTGTGTTGGCTCTGATATTAGTGCTAGAACAAAGACTGCTACCACCCTGTTTGTCAAGAACTATGAACTAAGGCCTATACTGTATCATGACTTGGTTCAATTTCATATTGCAGTACATTCATTATGGTCTCAATTATTGCAATAATGTTGCTATTTGCACACCTATCAAGTAGTTCTATTTTGTGACCTTATTAGACTTGCATATACTGTACATTTGCCAAGTTTGTTGTGAAGTTGATGTGCAGTGAATGTGTATGAATGAGCATTCATGAGACAGAGTTACAAATGAGTGATTCAACGAGGGTAAAGGTAGCAACCACATCTGTTTGAGATAGCTGTTATTACCATTCCACTACAGTTGGACCAGGGAGCACAATGATTTGATAAAGCTACGACTCAAACAGCATGCCAAGAAGCCACCATTTCACCTAGAAATAGCATCAGCAGTTTGAACTCACTTAGGGTGTGGCAGAGAGAAGTAGCTCTACAAACAGGTCTAACGACTCTAAGGCAGTTAAATCCAAAATGCGGAGATTATATCTGTAAAATAACACATTTAATGTTGGTTACTGTTGGACTGTTTTGTAACAAACAGACTTGATGCCGTCTGTATAGCAGAAATGAATGAACTTGTGTAATGTCAAGTCTGTTCAACACTACCACGTTACCACCTCAGACGTGCATTTATTTCTGCCATGTTGTCAATTATCCTTCAATTATCCTTTACTAATGTGATGACCTTAACAACCAGTGTGATCTGTCCTGCCATACCACTCCCAGAATTATTACAAGGTCCATAAATGCTTCCACTGACATTATTATCACCACCACTGAAATTACAGGACTGCTCCACTACTGTATGTCCTGATATTACCAATAGTGCTCTTCTAAAGACTACCTCACCTCAGCTGAAAGTATATCTGTACAGTAGAATAACTATGGAAACATCATTATACAATATCATACAGAGGCTTTTAATCATTCTAAAATTAAATGTGTATTACAGTATATAAACAGACCTCTGTTTCCTAGGAGTCTGCCCGGATTACAACACATTTTAAGTGGTGAATTACCAGTAATGGGTACAATTGTGCGTAGTAATATTGTAGGGATAACATTGCTTGGCAAACATCAACACAGTCCTGTCCAGCTTGGCCCCCTGAGCTCCTTTTCCATAACAGAAGTGGACACTTAAGACATTCAAACTATGGAAATCAAACCATGATGTTCTCTCCGGTCGGGGATAGAGAAGGCGGAAGTCTACATGAAATGAGAAAGCAATGGATGCGATCAAGCCTGATAAAGTGGTGTGGACGTGTACAAATACACACCAATAGACAAATACACCACTCAGGTACGAGGAGAAAATAACCATAACTCTCTCTCTCTCTCTCTCTCTCTCTCTCTCTCTCTCTCTCTCTCTCTCTCTCTCTCTCTCTCTCTCTCTCTCTCTCTCTCTCTCTCTCTCTCACACTCCACTCTGTGTAACCTCACCCTCACTCCAAACCCCTCCTCTGTCTCTAATGCTCAGTGCTCTCAGAAGGAGGAACTTTTGAATGCAGATGAATGTGTCCTGTCTAAGCAGGGATGGTGGTGGTGTGGTAATGGTGGCAGGGTGATAGCTAAGACAAGTTGGCACCGACACTGACATACCAAGAGGTCCAGAGTGGAATTGTTCTCCTCCACCCCCCACTACCCCCCCCCCCCCTCTCTGCTGTTTAGTGGGCCCCCGTGGCCTGTCTGGGAGATGGACATGGACTGGACAGGACTCCCTGGGCTGCCCTCTGGGAGCTGAGTAGACTTGCTATGACAATCCGAGAGATAGATGGATAGAAACAGGCAAGAGAAAGAGGGGGAGAGAAAGATGGAGAGATAGAGGAGGGTAGGAGGGAGGAGAGGGGGAGAACTCTCCATGCATGACTAAGCGCTGTGTCTGTCCTGTTCGCACCACTCACTTCTTGTGACTAGCTTCTCCTCACGTCCCTCAGCACACACACTGTGTGTATCAGCACAAGGTGTGTGACGGGCAGCCCTGTGTTGGAGCGTTAGCGTCCCTTGGAGTGTGTACACACTGTTGCTGAGAATACAGCTGGCTGGCTGCGACAGCAGGGCACTTTTTCTAGGAGCCTTCTTAACCCTATGTCATTTAAAAGATGTACCTTAAGATTTAGCTTAAGGTTTCAATGTGATTCATTTGTTAAGGTATACTGTCTTTATACACTTTTTTTTGTTTTAAACAAAAAAAAAAAAAAAACTTGTCTTACACTTTTTAAAATGGGTCTGGACCAACCTTAGCATAATTCAGTTGTGATATTAAACAACATTTTAGAGTCGAAAAATATGTGTGGCGACTGTGGTGTGTAACCAAAACATAAGCTGCGCCACATGCTTTACCAGATAAAGCATCCATCTTTAATGCCTTGCCCATACAAACGTATGCAGTAATTACTACAACTGTTCTTATTCAGTTATTTTTCATTTATATTCATGGTCTTGTTGATGTTTCTTTTTCCACTCATTTTTCTAATAATGATGATTGATGAAATCTGACCCAAGCCCATCATAGTCATCTCGCCGGCGTGCACTGTACAAACACAGATTCAGCTTTAAGGTCCGAGTCCATTTAAGGCATGCGTACTGAGGTTTATCTTTAGAGAACACTTCAGAGATGGTTTTGGAAAAACACTGATAGAAAACTAAACATCTTCAGTAAAGTAAACCTTTAGATGCTGTTCCTGGGATACTCACCCCAGGCCTTTACATTTGGACATCGTTCCCTTGCCATATTGGTGTGCGTACACACACACACACACACACACACACACTGTAAACCAAGGATAATTTACGTCCGAAATATACTTGAAATATTGTAGCTGCTAAACAATAATATTACACTATATTTTATAGAATGATGGCGATTTGATTATGGAATATGGAATTTTTCTCAAAAGTGCACTTGGACCTTGTTAATTCTCTGATGACAAAATGGATGCACGATAAATGCACACTTGAATATATTCCCTATATATTTACAACTGATAAAGCAGCGTCTTCATCACATATGTAATGTGTGAAATTATAGACCTACTGGAACACTGGAATGCAGTGAACCTGCAGCAACCTCTTCACTCAAATTCACACACACACACACACACACACACACACACACACACACACACACACACACACACACACACACACACACATATACTGAGAGCAGCATCTTTCACATGAGTGGTGAGATGTTAGGACAAGTCAATGTCATTGGTCTGTGTGTGTGACGCTGTGTGTGTGTGTGTGTGTGTGTGTGTGTGTGTATGTGTGTGTGTGTGTGGAAGCTTTTCAGCTCTCCTCGAGCGGCCAGGTCCCCCTCTAACACACAGCAACTAGGGCAGACAAGTGGAAACCAGGAGTGCAGTCAGTCAGGCTAATAACACGAGATCTCACACTTGCCTGGATATGTGTGTGTTTTTGTGTGTGTGTGTGTGTGTGTGTGTGTGTGTGTGTGTGTGTGTGTGTGTGTGTGTGTGTGAGTGTGTGAGTGCGTGCGTGCTTGCATCACATACAAACACAGAAAAGTGATAGCATCATTTAGATATGTGGAAACTGTTGGTACCACACACACACACAGACACAGACACATACACACACAAACAAACACATGGTTTGAGTAAAGATTAAATCACATCATATTCAAAGATCTAACACCTACTATAAAGCGATACATACTGTATAGTGTATGCCGATATGCACACACGCGCAGACCCATGCGGTGATTCTGCTTTCAACATGACACGTAAAGGGTACCTCATGAATGAATTCATACGGCAACATTACCAAGCGCAGGACTGGCAGTGGTAATCTATGAATACAGTACATGCACTTCATTCCCTCAGTCGCTCTGGCCACATCACACCATATTACACAGCTGACCTCATCTCAGAAGGAACGCACACGGCGTCACCACCACACTCTTCACCTTCAGCTCCCAGGGCCTGAGAGGACCATATATCATGATTAGGGCACTTCTTAGCCATGTCTCTCTGTCTGTCGTTAAGGCTTTCCCTCTATCTTTTCCCATGCATGCTCTTTCTTTCTTTCTTTCTTTCATTCCTCCATTTTAATTTCGGCATTCACTGCTTATTTTTCTTCTACAGCCCTGGCATTTTAACACCTGTGCAAGTGTTCCACTGTGTGAGATTTTCTGAATCCCTTTCACTATGTTGTGGCCTCAAAAACTAGCAACAGGGACAAACATTTCTCAGTGCTATTGATTTTCTTTTTATTTTCTTTTTTTAACCATCAACTGGATATTTGTGAGATGCCTTCTTAATACATTGTCTTGATGTCCTAGAACCACATGGGCACACACACACACACACACACACACACACACACACGCACAATGGCTGCAGGCAGGAATGTAGGTCTGGGAGGGTATTTATGTTCCATCGTGGACTTGATAAAATGACTGTTTAAACGTGTGGGATGGCAATACAACAGCAGGAAGGGGAGAAATGGCTGATGTCCTTGGCTCTGATGAAAACACCTCTTCATAACAGCCTGCCCGTGAGTGATAGGAGAAGTTCAGCCAAGGTGCCAGCCTGATGTGGGTTTGGCCACGCTTGACATCAATGGCATGCCTTTTACTGTGTCATGCTATACGGTTGGCACACTTTATACTGGCTTGACACTTTTGTAACTTATACACCCACAGAGCTTTCCTAATCTCCCTTTCTATCTGTCTCGCAATCTAAGGCATATTTTGCATGCACATACACACACACACACACACACACACACACACTCACACACACACACACAAATAAAAACAACACAAAATCCCTCGCTAAAAACAACATAAAAACCATCTCCCGCCCAGCAATCACGCACTTCTCGGTAGATTACCATCAGGTCCACCCCAAAAACAAACAGTGGGTTTTTCTTGTGGCTCCACCACCACACATGATGGGGCACAGGAAATGAAAGAGTTCTGGAGAAGTGTCTGATCATCCCCCGCCCCCATCCGAAAAAAAAACAACAAAAAAAAAAACAAGAAGGATCCCTCTATCCCTTAGACTAAACACAGGAAACCAAAACAGAAAGTTGTCCCCTCGTCTATGGTACTCTCATCACCCAGCGGGCAACACACAACACTGAAAACGCCGGCCGCGCTCTACCTGGTTGGCCAGGGCTTTGGAGATTCGACACAGAGATATCCCCAATGGCAAATTACCCCCAAATTACAGCAGAAGAGCTATTATGGTCTCTCTTGAGAGTGTCAGAAAGTAAAACAAAAACAGACCGTGGGAAAAGAACTTGCTCTCCAAACATGTGCGCACACACATACACACACGCATGTGCGTGCACACACACACACACACACACACACACACACACACATACACACACACATGCACAAACCTGCCTGCAAAACCTAGGATCCATTCCAAAGAAAACAATGTGTATGAATAAATGTCAGCTCCTTGCAAATAAATCAATTTATGAATTTCTATAAAGTAAACTGAATTTAATACATAAAACACATCTTCCTAAGACGACCAGCATACCTCTGCATGCCAGTATCTAACAATGGCAACACGTAGACTATACCACCACACCACAAAAACTGCTTCTCGTAAAAACTTTACAGAAAGAAACTTTCCCCTCTCCTCCATTCATCGCCCGTTCTAGCTTTAATAACTGCCATGTGCTATGTGGGCAGGCGTTGGACCTAAAAGCCATTGAGTCATTGTGGACCACCAAGAGGCAAGAAGTGGGGCCAGGCAGGCCATCCAGCAGGAGCGGCGCTGTTATTCTTTTGAAAGAAGTGTAAATGGCGCACATTTTCACACTCTTCCTTTCTTGCTCCCTCTCTCTCTCCCTCTCTCGCTCTCTGTGTGTGTTTGTATGTGTGTTTCAACAACTTTTCAACAACTATGACAACTGACAAACAAAAAATAGTCAGCACACAGTAATGAATCACAGGAACTAAACCTAAAAAAAAGAAGAAAAAAAAAAAACTGGGGTGTTAGGGTTCCTAACATGTCCTAATTCAAATCGTATGGCCGTCTACGATGACATGACTGGGAGCGTTTGGCCTAAGCTGTGTAATCAGACACAGGTACGCAGCTCGGGTGATGTCATCTCTCTGCTGGGCAGCTGCAACTCAGGGGGTGCCGCTACGGCTAGCCGAGCGCTGCGTGTAGCAGCAGGGACAGACCTGACTCTTTAGCCCCTGCACACGGAGCGCTCCCAACGGCACACATATTTCCTCACTAATGGGCCGTCTGCGTGCCCCTCGCGGTGTGATTAGCCTCCAGGGCTTTGGCTTGTTGTTACGGCCGAGCAAAATGCGTGTGGGGGGGGGTGCGCCCCAAGGCTACGACTGATCCCTGACAACACTTGAACGTCATTTCGCAAGACATGAAATCCAATATGGAGCAGGGCTTGGTCATCTCGCAAGAACACGGCTATGTCTGCATTACAGTTTTCATTTGGAGCCCCTCAACTTGACATTGATTTTCACTCACGTCCGTGATTCAAGCGTTCAGTCAAAGAGCTTGGCATGCCAGACTTCACACATGTTAACTGCTTTCACTTGTCACATGTGGTCATCTTACACAGGAAGTGTGTTACACGGTCGAGCTGTGATACTGTAAGTAACAAGCCAGATTATTTGCCAAAAAAGAAAAAAACTGAGGGAAAAAGTAATTTAATATTAAAAAATACAGGTACCACTGGAGCAAATTACTAACATCGACCTCATCAGCTGATGTCTTACAAAATCATTATTGTTATTATTATTATTATTATTATTATTATTATTATTGACATTCTTATCATGACAATCATTATTGTTATTATTGTTGCACTTGCACTATGGATGCCATGCACATCAAATCTGCAATATTAAATAAAAACGACTGACAAATAAAATATGGAGGACAATCAAGCGTGCAGATGGTGCATAGGCTCCATCTTTCAGCGTCAGACAAAATGCAAAATAAAATGCATCCTGCAAATAAAAATGTGTCAAGCGCTAGCACTTATGCAGCTGAGGGATGCAGTTCATTTTAGAAGGCGCACATACGGCCAGGTGTCAGGGGACGAGCTGCTTACGGGGCGATTTTCTGTGGGGAGAGTTACGAGGATGAGCATCATCCACAGAGAGAAAAGAGTACCCACCATATATATATAAATGGTACCCACTCTCTCAGGTGTGCGGGTCCCTAATAGCCACTGTGCAGCCCAGTGCACCGCTGTCTTGGTGTGAGACGACAATGTAGCTGCACAAATAGTTATCAACATGTTAGATGTTTCCCTGCTGGTGCAGCCTGCAGATAGCTTTTCTTTCACATGTTCTTTCATGCCTCAACACCTACAAACATAGAAGAAGAAACAATCTCCTAATCAACTGCAGAGCGGTGCCAGAAACAACACCAAACTACATAGCAGGGCGTCGAGTGCTCAGTCGATGAGTCATGTCTGCGACGCGTTGGTGGCCTGCTGGCGTGATGCCGTCCTGTGAAGGCGGAGGAGAACCCATTACCTCCCCCAGCACCAGCAGTTATGACAAGTGCTGATAGCATGATTAGAACACAGGGCAATGGGCTTCCTGGGAATTAGGTGGGTCGGATGCAGGTGTGAGACGCTAGAATATTTTTTTTCTCCTGGTTCCACACGTGGCTTGAAGGGAGCACTGTGACACCAGTGAAATATCGGAAGGAGTTTTGGGCTGCTACGTTGCTGCTGACATGACGCACGGAGACGTGGTGAGGCGGCTCTCTCTCTCCGGCTGACGCGGCTGCATTGTGGCCGTCGGGTCCTGCAAGCCCCGATTAGAAAGGTCACCTCTCCGACAGCTCATCCACATTTCCATGGGCCTGCCAAGCGCACTAACAATATTCCAACACTTTGGGGACCGCTGAGAGGACTGCAGAGATGAAAACATGAAAGGGGAGCGAGGCGTCCGCATGAAATGATGTGACAGTTCTCTTCAAGCTCGGCCACAGACAGCTTTCACCTGTCCCACGCTCCAAAGCCATATTGTGTAGTAAACATACATATTAATTATTGCTATTCTACTGCTCTACTGCTGCCAATTTTTTATCGGTCATCTATTTGGGTAAAAGGGTGAACCACCACATGAGAGATGACTGTTTGGAGGAAGTATTGATGAAAAAACATAATTTACATTTGTTATATCTACAGTCAATGTGTGATCTGTAGGATCCATGCAGAGGAAACAGTCTAAAATGTACAGGCAAGGCAGAGAGAATGTAACATTAAAATTGATGGAACATAAACAAAACAAATGCAATAACAAGTGCATCCTTTTTGTTAGGTGATAAATAATAGGAGAACTGTTGGATAAGAGCAGACACAACCATACTGTATGTTTAATAATTTACATGAAATGATCATGTAAAAGGTTAAACACAGTCACATGGTAATATTTATCGACTATACAAGAAAAATATGAAAACGGCAAATCAAAAAGGCATTAAAAATGTTATTTTCTTCACCTTGCAATATATTGAAAATGTAAACACAATCTCTGTAAATGTGTACACACACACACACACACACAATGCAAAGTAATAATGCACGGATGGGAACCACCTTTATTCGTGGCGTATATTAATCCCATCGATAATACCATCACTGGCAGGGGAAGTTACAACATATATATATATAGACCCTTTCAACATTAAAAACAAAAACAATGCTTGAACGTTTTATTTGGTTCCCAATCTACTTCCTCTGCATTAAGATAACATATGGAATGTTAAAACCGAAGCCTTGTGGGGCCAACTATGATGCTGATAATGGAACTCTCTTAAAAGGGTCTATATATATATATATATACATACAATGCATGGAATATGCCTTCCTCCTACAACTTAATCACAGAAGGCTTGTGTGAGAACACAAGTGAGATGGTGTCACCTCTAGAAACACACCCCAAGCCATCCTCCATGCCCTGGCAGAGGCCCCTGGCCAAAAACTGCCATCAACAACTCCCCATGAAGGAGCAAACAATGACTCACTCGAGCCACAAACAGCATCTGCTTTAAGCACATGGGATGTACACACTGGCTCTGTTCGAAACAGAAGGCAGCGACTGGCTGCCTCCCTGCCTAAATAGAGAGCTGTCTCACTAGACATGACTTTGGATTGAATGCATCTTTTAAAAATGAGCGTAGCACTCTAGAATCTTTGTTTAACACTACAGTATGACATTAAGACGTTAAAAACAGAACGTTAAACTAAGCTAACTTGGAGGCTGACAGGATAACGGTATAAAATAGTTTGACAGGCGGCACATATATCAGACCAGACACTATCAATGGTTACAACAATGGTATAATAAAACAGTACGGTTTTTATTTCTCGCCAGATCTAGATAGATAGATAGATAGATAGATACTTTATTGATCCCCAGGGGAAATTCAAGGTCTCAGCAGCATACAGACAACACAAACACATTCTTTAACAGCAGAAAGAGTAATTAAAGTATATAATATAAAAGCACAACTAAGCAATAAGGACAGTAGAAGATAAAGAATATGCTAAATATACTAAAATACAAATTATACTAACTAACACTTAATCTAAATCCATTCTAAAAACAGTATCCACATAGTGGTGATTAATCAATCAGAGGTGCTTGCAATGACTGAGGCAAGGACTGAGCCTGTGATTCTCTGTGCATAGTAAGGTAAGGTAAGGTGCTCTGTGTGAATGAGTGTCATGGTTATAGTGCAATGGTGATAGTGGTCATGGTGACAGTGCAAATGAGTAAGTCCAAATCTAAGCAAAAACATTTCAAATAAATACCATTTCAGCAGATTCAGCAGCCATTACCGGTGTCATCTGCCATGGAGGATGCATCGATGCTGCCTTAAAAAACTACCGTTATTTGGGTTATTCTAAGATATCTTAGAAGGCAGCAAAAACATTTTTTTCCCCCCGATTTCGAACCGCACTTGTTGCCTCGCTCCCCAGTTAGATATCTTAAAAGACAGAAGTTTTTATCGTTTCGAACAGAGCCACTGTCTGTAATATGGAGAGAAAATATTCCTTCAACATTGAGCTACTTCTATGAAAGGGTCCCTTCTAATTAGCTGCTTACTTTCAGAAAAAAAGCTCTTGCTTTGGCAGAGAATACACTGTAGGAGACAGGACAACAAAGCTCTGGCAACGTGAGCTGCTGTCCATGAAACAGAAATAGTTATCAAAGTGATGGCGTTAGCTGTACATCAAGTGATGCAAATACTACGCGTAGCAGGCCATGATAGAAGTAGCTAGCCATTTATATCACCAACGGCTAATAAATAATGCTCATGATTGAAGAAAAAAAAGTCAGGGCCTGAGGCCCTCATGACATATACGATGTGTTTTCATGCGCAGTGGAGATCATTCGTCTTCCCCGAATGCATTACGTGAGGAACGAGTCTGGGCTGATTGCATTTCAAGCGTATTATTGGACATCTGTCTAAATCTGCAATGATGTAATTACATAATTGAACATGTGGAGCTCTTTTCCTGGAATATGGTTATTGCTGGGCTGGCATGGGCAGTGGGCGGCAGCGGACCAACCGCCGAGGCAGTCACCTCGCAGAGGATCCCTGCGTAAGATGCCGCAGGGAGTGCGGTCTTGACCGCGCCACTCCAATGTATTCTGGGGGCAGCTCAGAGAGAGAGAGAGAGAGGGAGTAGGGCAGAGAGGAGGAGAGAGAGAGAGAGAGAGAGAGAGAGAGGGAGTGGGGAGAGAGGAGGAGAGTGAGAGAGAGGGAGGGAGTGGGGCAGAGGAGGAGAGAGAGAGAGAGAGAGAGGGAGTGGGGCAGAGAGGAGGAGAGAGAGAGAGGGAGTAGGGCAGAGGAGGAGAGAGAGAGGGAGTGGGGCAGAGGAGGAGAGAGAGAGAGAGAGAGAGAGGGAGTGGGGCAGAGGAGGAGAGAGAGAGAGAGGGAGTAGGGCAAAGATGCTACAGTATGTGGTAACAGCGCAGCAGAATGCTGCTGTCATGACGAGCAGGAACATTGCTGCAAGTGTATACAACATTTCACTGCCGAGGCAGCGGATGACCAGCAAAGCCACCACAGAAGAAACACACACACACACACGCACACACGCACACACACACAAACCCGCAGACAGACAGACACATTGAAAATACTGTGTGCACAAAAATGTAGCAAACCAGACATCTTTGTTGTAGAAACGAAATGCTGGTTTCTTTGTGGGTGGTTCTAAAAAGCTACAATGCTTACTGAGAGCCTGGTTAGAAAAATCCAAATATCCTATTATATTAAAACCTCAAGTCAAAAGAGTAATTTCCAAGAAACACTTGGAAATAACAGCATTCCAATATATGGAATAAACAAATAAAATAGAATATGCCATCCATATTAAAAGAAAAAGTGAATAGCCCAGAAATAATAAATAATAATTATTTCTAGGGCATGGTAATATGTTATGTGGACATTTTAAAAGGCCTGCATTGAGAAAAACACATTACATCTTAAAATCAGTAATTACTGGCTAAATGGAAAAAAAATAATTAAAAATCCAATTTTTATTATGGCAATATGGACTATCAACTGTTTTCATGCAGTTACACACACACACATACACCACACACACACACACACACACACACACACACACACACACACACACACGCACACACTAGCAGGTGTTACTAAAGGTCTCCCATGCTCTGCCCCTGCATTCATCACTGGTGAAAGCTGTGAGGTTGTGGCACAGGGGAGAATGGCAGCACAGTCTTTTGCTGCTTCCCTTCTGTATAACAAACCCTCTGACTCCCCTCCTCCATCACACACACACACACACGCACGCACACATGCACATACACTATGAATGCTTCAAGCTTAAATGAGACCTATCACACAATATATAAACACTATCTCCAAAGAGGGAAATGAAGATAAACACAAGGTGTATAAACTTTAATGACTGCTTTCCCTAAGCACAGACTTGTATTGCAATAGGCAATAAACAGGCAATTCAGGTGTGTTAGACCTTCTAAACGTTGTGCAAAAAATCTTTCTCTTACAGCAGAATTATTTGTTTTTTGTACAGAGAGAGAGAGAAAGAGAGAAGAGATGGTCACTGCCTAATCCATGGCCAGAAAATGGGAGGCCACTTTCCCTTTTCTTAGCCCTGACAAGCTCAAGGGTGTGACAGAGAAGGAACGAGACAGAGCGCGACCAAGAGCGGGATAGCAGGAGAGAGAGAGAGAAGAGAGAGTGCAAGCCTCAGAGAGAGGGAGAGAAAGCCAGTGTACGTGCATGTGCCAAAGTGTGTAAGACAGAGTGAAGGCCAGACAATACCATAACTGATCAGAAACACTAGGCAGAGTACGAGGTTTGCCCTGCAGGTGGTCCCGGGCGTGTGTATGTGTGTTTGTGTGTGTGTGTGTGTCGGGGGGTTGGGGGCTTAATCCCTCCAGCGGGCTGGTGCTGGTGCTGGGGCCGGCTCTCCTGGCCCCTCGCTGTGATGAAGTTATCACAGAGCGCAGCTCGCCTCTCCAGCGTGGGTCTGCTCTTTCTTCGGCCGTCACTTCAAAACGCCGCTTTCATCAGAGCGCATTATCTGCATGAAAGCCGTGCAATTTACCCAATAATATCTCCTCAAACTCGCACCACTTCTTTCCTGTGAAAACATAATTCACAAAAAAAAAAACCCAACCGACTCACTGCCCTTCTGACACCCCCACACCCCCAAAACCTCCTTTCTTCCTCTTTTTATTTCTTACCCCCCCCCCTCACTTTTATCGTTTTTCTGAGGATGGGGTGGGGGGGTGTCTTGGGGACTTCAGTATGTGTCATTTAAAAAGCTCCTTCTGAAGTGAAGGTCACTCAGGGTCACTCCTGTTGGGTCAGAGATTGTGGTAGATACGCTTTTTGAGTCAGCGGACAGAAAATTACCCTTCCATTGGGCAGAGCCCACAGAACAATGGAGCTGAATTAGATTTGAACAGAGAGGAACGAGTCGCTCCGATACAGACTATTCATGTTGGTGGAGGTTGGAAATGTTGTTGGGGTTTTCTTTTTCTCTCTCTCTCTCTCTCTCTCTCTCTCTCTCTCTCTCTCTCTCTCTCTCTCTCTCTCTCTCTCTCTCTCTCTCTCTCTCTCTCTCTCTCTCTCTCTCTCTCTCTCCTCCATCTCTCCCTCTCTAGGTTTTGAAGGGATGTTGGAGGAAATGACGACAGGACAAAATGGCGGCAGGTTGGGGGCTGTTCTCAGGCTGCTGCTGCTGTTCTGGCTGAGGTGGTGAAGGCTGCCGAGGGGGGAATGTGGGACAGTGTTGTTTCATCGCCCCCCGTGGAGTTGAGTGAAGGACACACAAAAAACAATTTTTTTTTGCATGTTTTTCTTTCTTGCTCCTCCTTCATCTCTCACTGTCTTGTGGCGGAGTGAGTACACCAAGCTGTCGTCGTAGGGGTGAATTTTAATATCATAACAATGAGGTCTGTCGCTTTCATGCCATACACCAAGCTACGTGCTCAGAGCTCATTGGCTGACAGGAATGGAGTCACCCTCTGATTGGGTCTCCATGTTAGGTCACAATGTGTTATCTTGAAAGTGAAGGCTTTGGAGTAGAGACAGAGACACTCCACAAAAAAAAAAAACTTATGCAGTATGCTTATGAGCATACTGTTAAACACACTTGCACATGTATGCTCGTACGTACATACACACACACACACACACACACACACACACACACACACACACACACACACACACACACACACACACACACACACACACACACACACTTCAATAAAATAGTGTTGGGCAGGGTCTAAAGGACATTTGGAGCATGCTGATCCCATGAGCCTTTGTGATAACTGTGTGTCCCCATAGAGCGCTGTGCTCCGTACTGTTTTAATATTAGCTGATTCCTATCACTCAAAGCACCTGCTGCTGTTTGTATTGCACTCAGCATTATGTGCATTCTTTTATCGTTACTTTCATTCCATTTTTTTCCCCCCAGGTGGTTTAATTTTTTATCCACCTACCTGATCTAAAACAATGTGAGGAACAGCTCAAGCCCCAGACAATCTTGGGAACAGAGTAAAAAGCCAAACGCACAGCTGTTCACTCACCTGAGAAACAGGAAACACAAAGTGGTGGCGATGTCATCGGGCCAATTATGGTCTCTTCTCCAGCAAGCAGCCTAATCCATGGATGTGCCGTCTCCGAGCAAACAAAGCTGGACTGGGCCGGGATCCGTGGATGCGATGTTTATCCTGGGGAGAAAAACAAACATCACGTTAAACGCTACGACTGGCCGGCCGACTGGACAACTTGACACAGTGGATGTGGAGAGTGGGTCTGAGGGCCTGGGAAAGGAGCAGACATCAGCGTCCCTGGTGGGACTCACGTCCAGTGAGCGAGTCAGTGAGTCAGTGAGTGAGTGAGGCCCTCGTATTGTGAAAGTGTTGTGTGTGGAACGCAGGACAGCTACTAATGAGCTTCCGCCTAACGAGACGGAATGCAAGAGAATAACCGCACCACTGGAACACATGTCTGCGCACACACGCACACACACACACACACACACCATAAGCCCTGTCTCCGATCGAGTGTCCTTTAAAACGGCATGTCCTTATGAGAAATTTGCAAATGGACATGCGCTCTCTCACTCTCTCTACACAAACTCTCTCTCTATCTTTCTTGCACGCCTGCCCTCTCCTTTCCTTTCCTCTACTGCCACCACCATGCCGCCAGCAACGGCAAGACCTGGAGACACACACACACACACACACACACACACACACGCACACACACACACACAAGCCCACTTTCCCTTCCCCAGAACAGGTACATCTGGCCCCGTCCAGTATTGTCCAGCTCAGCACACCCATTAGACGCTTGCTCTGACGGCACAGTGCTCGCGAGGCTTCTGGAAAGGATTGATTAGTATTCTTAGATTTCCCTGATGGTGGATTTTAATGCCATGACAGTTTGCTGACAGATGCTATTTTTTGTTATGCTCACAACTAAGCCTGGCTCCTTTTCAGTATTCACTCTGCAAAAGATTGTTACAATCCAGGTGTGCATGTGTGTGTGTGTGTGTGTGTGTGTGCGTGTGTGTGTTTGCAGGTATCTATTATTCCATTGTGGCACTGAGTGTAAATGTATGTGTGTGTGTGTGTGTGTGTGTGTGTGTGTGTGTGTGTGTGTGTGTGTGTGTGTGTGTGTGAGTGTGAGTGTGTATGTGTGTGTGCTGGAGTGCATACAAATTAGAGTTTGACTATGAAGGTTCAGTGTACTGTATGTGTGTTCCTTCAGTTTATCTGTTTGTAAATATGTTTGCGAGTGAGCATTGACTAAACCAATCTATGTGTATGTGTGTGTGTGTGTGTGCGTTGTGCTTATTGATCATGTGTGTGTGTGTGTGTGTGGAGGGGGGGTTGGCCTGTTTGTTTCTAAATATGCATGTATGTGTGCATATTGCATGTTTGCCTATTGGTGTGTGTGTGTGTGTGTGTGTGTGTGTGTGTGTGTGTGTGTGTGTGTGAGTGTGTGAGGTATGCATGCATGTAAAAGTGTGTGAGGGATTCTGAGTTTCTATGTGCACATGTGTGTATGTATCAGTGTGTATTCAGATCTTTATGTGTGTCTTATTTGTGCTTGTGGGTGATGTTTGTTTGTTTGTGCGTGTGTGTGTGTGTGTGTGTGTGTTCCTGGTCTTGCCGCTGCTGGCGCGGCGGCGCGGTGGTGGTGGTAGAGGGGAGGAGAGGAGAGGAGGGGAGAGGAGAGGAGAGGAGAGGAGAGGAGGAGGGAGAGGAGGGGAGAGGAGGGGAGAGGGCGGGCGTGGTGGGGAGAGGAGGGGAGAGGAGAGGAGAGGAGAGGAGGGGAGAGGAGAGGAGAGGAGAGGAGGGAGAGGAGAGGAGAGGAGAGGAGAGGAGGGGAGAGGAGAGGAGAGGAGAGGAGAGGAGAGGAGAGGAGAGGAGGGGAGAGGGCGGGCGTGGTGGTGGCGGTAGAGGAGAGGAGAGGAGGGAGAGGAGAGAGGAGAGGAGAGGAGGAGAGAGGGAGAGGAGAGTGAGGGAGAGGAGGAGAGGAGAGGAGAGGAGGAGGAGAGGAGAGGAGAGGAGAGAGGGTCGGCGTGGTGGGGCCTCCCGCCGTGCTGCATCTGAGGTTGCAGAGGGAGGAGTGGGTGGGTGGATGAGTGTGGGGCTTTCAGGGACCTCCCGCCAGGCCGCGCAGGACAGCAACGCACGGTTTCACAAGATAAGAGCCGGCTACGCCTTGCTCAGCAATAGCCCACCACCAGCAGCTGGCCCGCCCGCTTGCACGCCCGCCTAACCACCCACCTGCCCGCCCACGCACCCCACCACATGGCCATCGCAGATGAAGACCTCTGAGCCTTAGACACACATAATTCTGTGTGTGTTTGTGTGTGTGTGTGTGTGTGGGGGGTAATAAATGTGTGTGTGTGTGTGGGGTAATAATTTCATTATTAATGAAATAATGACCATAAATTTTGGAATAGACTGAGTGGGAGTAGGAATGATCACCAGGAATGATGAGGTGTAAGGCACACCGATGGGAAGGACTCGTGATCTGCAGTGGTGTACTTTACTAATGTAGAGTCAAATCCGGCCATGGGGAGACATATAGGGACATGCACACACACACACACACACACACCACACACACCACACACACACACACACACACACACACACACACACACACACACACACATACACACACACCTTGTCTGAGCTAAAAGAATCAGTTCCCTGCACGAGGACACAGCCCTGTCTCGACGGGGTCCAAAGCTATTTCAGATTCTCATTCCCGGCGAGGCCGTGTTCGATTATTCCCCATCTGTGGTGTACGCGGGGCCTCCGTATCCATCTCCATAGAAAGAGAGAGGCGGGAGTCGTCACGGACGGCCCCGCCACTGCTCCGCGCCATTTTCCGCCCAGAGGGCGTCTCAGTGGCCGTAAAAAACAGCACGGATCACTTCATAAAAGGGAGAATGGGATTCGCCAGGGCGGCGTGCCGATACGAGAGAGCGCTGGTGCCAAACAGGCCATCTCAGGGCTCCCTTAAGAGAGAGAGAGAGAGAGAGAGAGAGAGGCAGAGATAAAACAGGCTGATCATAAGGGCAGTCCTGGGATTGTCAGAGGGAGGGTTGAGTTATGGCTTTGCCACACAGAAAAGCACAGAGTGGCTGTAGTCCGCAGCTACAGTATGTCACCCCTGGGCAAAGGCCAGGCACCATGCTTTCACCAGCTCCTGTCCTGCTAGCTGCAGACACACACACACACACACACACACACCAGACACACACACACACACACACACACACGCATGCACGCACACACACACATGCACGCACGCACAGACACACACACAGATTGTAGCCATGCGCCAGCACACCAGGCTGTGATTTCATAAAGCGAGATTAGTGGTGGCTCTGGTACAGAGGCAGATTGTCAGCGCGGAGATTAGAGTAAAGCAAAGACAATGTCTACACGACTCCGCCTTGGTACGCCTTATTGCTTGTGGCATTCTGTTTTCGCAACACACCACAAATACAGTTGAACAATTGTTTGTGCTGCCAAAATGAATCAAGAACTAACAAGCCAAGAATGTGCATCCCCTACGACCCCCCCCAAACCACCACCACCACCGCCACCGCCGCCACCACTGTGTTTCCAGTTCCTGGACGTCGCTCTGGCCACTAAACCCCAATATTTCACCCCCCGAGCTGATACCATTTCTGCAGCACGCAACACAAAGCCCGAACAAAGCGGCTCTCGTCCCCACACTTCAGCGAGGCGCAAAAGTAAGGGGGGATCTCGCCCAATTACTTCTTGGTCAGCGAAGCTCATTCCGGGAATATTTTCGAGATTGGATTTAGTGGGGATGACACACAGCGAAGCCGTTGCTGTGCTGAAGTGACCTATGCTCCTCCTTGTCTGGAGAAGAGCTGGAGGAGAGTTCACTAGAGTGAGACAAAAAAATAAAATAGAAGAAGGGGGGAAAAAAAAAGTTGCAATGAAAGTCACCAGAGTCCCCCACACACTCTCCCATCACAGAAACCGATACGTGCTCGGACAATGTCCACCGCTAGCCGTGGGCTACGCCTGCTGTCCTCTCCACTGATTTGTGCGCTGGGGCTAATTTGTGCTAACATGTCGGAAACCGCGGTGGGCCTTGCAATGTTTGGACTGGCCCGATGAGATATCGACACGAGGAAGTGAAACAAACTCCGTCTGGACGGGCAAACAGTGGATTAGCCGCAGTGTGGACCTTCTAAAAACATTACACAAATGTTAGAGTCATTAGACACAGTCACAGTCATCTCTCCCTCTCCTCTGGACTGCTCCACTCTCACCCGTAGCGTCCAATTTTTACTCGCCCGGCCAGCAACCCGGCACCTCTTTCACACTTTCCCTTCCGAAAGGAATACTTCTTGGTTCATTATTAGTCCAGAAAAAACAACTTCAATTACCTTCATACCACCATTTTCAACATTTTACCAAATGTGGCTTGATGCATTGTGTGTTTGCAGTGTTTTATACATTAGTCTGACGCACACAAACTTTTCGCCCGAACATGATACTCACAAGGCACACAGGGACACGGGAGGTTAATCATATGAATTACAGAGGGAGGGAGGGAGAGAGGGATAGAGAGGAGAGGAGGAGGGTGGGAGAGAGAGATGTATAAAGAGGAGAGAGAGAGTGCAAACAGTCTGAAATGACAGTCTGCTTTTCTTGACAAAATTTGCTGAGGGGAAGAATGCGGGGGCTTAGGTTACCGACTGCTCCCAACACCTGGAAACAATTGCTAGTAACCCTATTACAGAGAAAAACAGCCCATTTTTATGCCCGTGATCACCCTTACTCGGTGTTTTTAATGGAGCAGTGATTCAATTGCAAATTGCTTGTGTCACTTCACTCTACGGCTCCTAAAAAGGTGTTAGTGACCTGTCCAAGCAAATCAGAAAGGAGGGGAGGTGAGGGGGGGCGGCGACCGCAGCAACAAGCCATGCATGTGCTGAGTTTTACAGGGGAGAGAGAGCAAAACACACACTTGCGTGCGCATACTTGACACACACACACACACACACACACACACACACACACACACACACACACACAAATACAAACACACTTACAGACATACACACAGAAACACAAACAAACAGTTCAACTTGACAAAGTTATGTGTGCGCTCTACGTTCCGAGTTCTCCTATTAAAAAGCGCTTCATTTAGAGCCCTCTCCATCTCTCTCTTGCCTAATTGTCCACAGTGAGACAAGAGGCGTTGCGAACAGAGTCCTGCTCCATTCACAGATTAATCAGCCTTGGTGTCCCTGCGCCAGGCTCCGCGTTGCGGTTCCCAGAGGGCCTGTTTAGTCCTCGGAGGCAAATTGCAGCCCAGCACACTGCTTCCCTAAGTCCCAGGAAAGTGCTTGTCCCATTTTAGAGAGGTCTCTGCAGAGATACATAGGGACCTTTCTGTGAAGCCTTCTGAGCCTTTGTTTATTAATTTGTTTTGTGATGTGTATGTAAAATCTGTGGCCCAGTATTAATAATCATTAAAAAAAAAAAACAATGTGGAAGAGACAGAGGGCCAGGGAGATTTACACTGTGTACTACAATAGCTATGATATAATAATGAAGATGAGAAAACACACAAATACCGGCACACATATTCACACGCAGGCACACGCAAGGTACAAGAGGTTGTATGCCATTTTGTATGCCATATGTGTGTGTGTGTGTGTGTGTGTGTGTGTATCTGTCTGTCAGTCTGTGCATGCCTCAGAAGGAGGTCACTCTAAGCTCTGGATTTTTTATTTTATTTTCGTTCCCCATGTGTTAGGAATTGTTGCATTCTTGTCTGTCTTAGAAGTGCTTTAGTGCATGTGTGTGCTTGTGTGTGTGTGAGTGTGAGTATGCATAATAAGTGAGAGAATGTAAGAATGAGATGTGAATTTAAACATGCGTAAACCCATATTTTTTCACGTTTTGGTCTCACTATCCCTGGGGTAAAACAACCACTGAACACAGTGCAGTGCGGGCTGGACTGACGGAGTGGCACTCTCTCCGTGAATGAGCAGCGCGTCTTTGTGGCAGCGGCCGCATTCAAAAACGGACTTCACAGGGAGTGCCCGGGAGGAGAGGGATTACTATGACTTCATTGAAGTAATTCTAAAACAGGAGCGCTTCTGCTCCGAACAGCTCACAGCTGGAGAACTGCAGTGGCATAGGTACACACACACACACACACACACACACACACACACACACACACACACACACACACATGGATGCATACGCTCAAACACACCCTTGTGCATGCACACACATGCTCGTGCACACACACACACACACACACGCACTAACACACACACACACACACACACACACACACACACACACACACACACACACACACACACACACACACACACACACACACACACACACAGTCAGTTGCCCCACAATCCCTCATTCTTTGTCTGCTCAAACAGGACACAATCCCATTGGCTGGCTCTCTGGTTTTGGTAAAAGAGCCCCTTGCCCAGCAACCCATTTCGTAGCCAAGGCACAGCGTAGGTTATGGAAAAAGGAGGAGCTTAGGTACTACCCGGAGCAGCCAATCGGACGCCTTCGTAGCCAAGGCACAGCGTAGGTTATGGAAAGAGGAGGAGCTTGCGTACTACACGGAGCAGCCAATCAGACGCCTTCGTCACAATTTGGTTACGCGAGCTTTACTATAATTCACGTTCTTTATTAATTTAAATGAAAGTGTGTCAAATCCAACAGCTATTGGCGTGGAGTGCCATGAGAGCAGTGCTTGCCCAGGCAGAAAAGAAAGTGAAGAGTTGCCTGTGAGCCTGCTGCTTGTTTCAGCAGATCTTGGCCAATCTAAATGGCGGCCAGACGAAAATAAAAGCCAGCCGCCCTTCAGGGTGTTTGAGTGTAATTCACACTCATCTTTACAGTAAAGGGGTGAACATAACACTTCAGCTGGGTTTCACCTCTGTCAATAAGGGGACATGTACAGGCGCCCATATACAATTTGTTGGACTGGATCCACAAGAGTTATACAAACCCCCACACACACACATGCAGACACACACACATATACACACACACACTCACACACACACACACACACACACAAACACACACATATACACACACACACGCACGCACACACACACAAACACACTCACACACACACACACACACACACACATGCACACACGCGCGCAAGTTTGGATACAGGCAGAGACATCCAGACAGACACAGACAGGCGCACACAAACACACACATATACACACACACACGCACGCACACACACACAAACACACTCACACACACACACACACACACACACACATGCACACACGCGCGCAAGTTTGGATACAGGCAGAGACATCCAGACAGACACAGACAGGCGCACACACACACACACACACACATACACACACACACACACACACACACGACACACACACACACACACACACACACACACACACACACACACACACACACACACAGACATCAAGAAGTAAATACACACAAATCTGGAAGCCTACAAATATAAGCATAGTAAAATGTGTGTGTTGTGAAGGTGTGAAGTGTGTAGGAGGGGGGTGGCCCATAGTGTTGGGTGTTGCTGCCGTGGCGATGGTTAAGTAGCAAACAGGCAATTGCCTGCCAAATCAGAAGGTCCAATTACTACAAGTGAAGCAACAATTAAATAATTAGACACACTTGACTTTGGTGTTACATGTGTTTAAATGCATTAACAGCTACTTAAGGCGCATTTAATTGTTTTAATCACAATTGGATAATTGTTAATAAATAATTAGTCACAGGCTCTTCATCAATGGTTAGCTCTCAAACTGTTTTTGGGGTCCTGTGTGACAGTGATTTTTTTTTTTTTTCCCTGTGATTGCTGCATTTGTCTACATGCTTTACACAAACACAAAACAAACACACAAACACACAAACACACACACACACACACACACACACACAATATGGCCATAAAATACTGTCACGTAAATGTTAATAATGATAATAATAATAATAATAATAATATTATTAATAATAATAATACTAATAATAATAATAATATTGTTGTTGTTGTTGTTGTTATTAGTAGTAGTAGTAGTATTACTAGTAGTAGCAGTAGTAGTAGTAGTAGTATTAGTAAGGCAAGGTAAAGCAAAGTCATTTTATTTATATAGCACATTTCATGGAATTCAGGCTATTCAATGTGCTTTACAGAAAATAAAAAAGTCAAACAACAGCAGCAGAAATAGTAGTAGTATTGCTATTATTATCACTGTTGTTGTTGTTATTATTATTATTATTATTATTATTATTATTATTGTAAGTAGTAGCAGTAGTATTACTACTACTACTACTACTACTACAACTACTACTACTACTACTATTATTTCTTCTTTACATGTATGATTGCTGAAACTTCGTCCAGTTTGTGGAATCCTAATGCCATGACATGTGCTTGAGACCACGAGCCTGGCACTCTGGCACACTCGCAGGCACTTGTGCTGTTAAGTGGCGTTGCAGGATGTGGCTCGTGTTGAGAGGAGTGAAGCCATGGATGGACAACGAGTGCAGGGGAGGATGGGAGAGATGGAACCCTCGCTGACAGCCTCTCTGGCAATCCTCCATGCCTCCCTCTCATCCCACAGCATCCCTCATCTCTCTCTCTCTCTCGTTCTCTCTTGCTCTCTCTCTCTCATTGCTACACAGGAGAGAGACAAAACAGAGACTGACAGAAAGAAAAATAAAATAGTAAATCACTAAGGAGGAAAATGGACACACAAAACCCATTCAGCCTCTCTCTCTCTCTCTCTCTCTTAGTCTGAATGAATTAGCAAATTAGTGTAAATGAATTTGAGTGGACAGGATCATGTGCATGTTTGTATTAGGTATATGTATGCATGTATGTATTAACTGTGTGTGTGTGTGTGTGTGTGTGTGTATGTATGTATGTATGTATGCAGGTATGTACATATTATATGTAAGTTTGTGGAGGCGGGCCAGTGAGAGGTGGAGTGTATCTACAGCACTGTGAACAGTGATGTAGCTGGCGTTGACTTGACTCAGGGGCTAGATGCACATCTGAGGAGGAGTGAGTGGAGAGTGGAGAGTGTGCTTCTGCCCCTCTGACTGACTGAGTGTGAGTGAGCTGCAGAAACAGACATCTGAGGCAGCCCGCTGTTTTATACACCCAATGTAAACAGCAGATTAGATCTGTGAAAACAGCTGCTGCAGCACCAGTTATGCCAGCTAGGAGAAATAAAACGTATGCACATGGAGGCTAACTGGTCCACCCACCCTGAAACGCACACACACACACTCTCTCTCTCACACTCACACACACACACACACACTCACACACACACACACACACACACACACACTCTCTCTCTCACACTCACACACATACACACAGGGACACACACTAAACAATACGGACTCCTGCTGTGAAGAACCAACTGTGCCCTCTAATGGTTGGTTCTCAGCTGAACAGACAAAATAACACACTGTGCATTTCAGAGAGCATATATCCATTGCACTTTCTTGTTTCGCATGTGTGTGTGTGTGTGTGTGTGTGTGTGTGTGTGTGTAAGGCAGTGTTACTGAAATGGCAAATATTCAATAAAATGTATTGGAACAACTCAGTGAACAGATAGCTACCCTGGATTCTATTTAATTCCACACATCCTTTAAAATGTGAGAATGAATAGCAGGGCTGCAAATAGCGTAGTGGCAAGCTAAAAGCTACCAGCAAAAACTCCACTTCATGTACTAAATGTAACATCAAGATATTTGTGAATTTCAGTGAATTTCTGTGTTGTGGATTGCTGTGGATGGATTGTGCCTTTCTGTGGGCATACTGTATGTGTGTGTGTGTGTGTCTGTGTGTGTGTGTGGATAGTTGAAGCAACTCAGGCTTCAGTGGAGGTGATGGAGTGTGAATGCTTCAGCACTCTCTGATAGGGATGTTCACTTACAGCTCCCAGAAGTGTTACGCAACTCACTCTCTTCACACACACACACTTTCTCTCTCTCTTTCTCTCTCTCTCTCTCTGTCTCTCTCTCTCTCTCTCTCTCTCTCTCTCTCTCTCTCTCTCTCTCTCTCTCTCTCTCTCTCTCTCTCTGACACACACACACACACATACACATATTCACACACAAAGACCAGTGAGCCTACGACCCATGACCGTGATGTCACATAAGCTCGCATGCAGTCTCTACACAGAAGCACACCTATGCATCACGCATCACGCATATCCAGAGTGATGACTACAACCAAAACAGAGAACCTAAACACAACACCACCGTCGTGACGTAATACAATAATCCAGATGGAAGTGGCGCTTTTCACTCACCCTGGGCTGAGAGAGTCCCTTCTGGAGGGAAAAGTCTATAGAGGAGCGAAATAAGAGAAGAGAGAGAGAGTGTGTGTGTGTTTATATATATATATATATATATATATATATATATATATATATATATATATATATATATATATATATATATATATATATATATATATATATATTCACAAATTTTGTTTTATGACTGTTATTTAGTCTTGATGAGTTCTAGACACTGTATGCTTTGGCAACACTTTCTTCACAAATTGTCATGCCAATAAAGCGTTTTGAATTTGAATTTGAATTTGAGAGGAATATGGGATCTCTCTCTCTCTTTCTCTCTCTCTCTTTCTCTTTATATATACTCACACGCTCCTCATCATCTACTTTGCTCCATCTCTCCCCTTTCCTCATACCACACATCAAAGCCATCCACCCAGAGTACCCAGTTTGCCTCAGCGTTCCTTTGTCAGAGCCTAGTATGTCACCCTAACTGTGTGTGTGTGTCATACCTGTCAACACTCCCGTTTTTCCCGGGTTCTCCCGTATTTCAAGGTCATCTCCCGGCACCCTCCCGTTTTGCTATTTCTCCCGGAAAACTCCCGTAATTTGCATGGCCATCAAACTTAATTTTAAATAATTGATCCATTCATTTTTTCTATTAGTCTGACATCTCCCAGGTTGCCAGATTGTGTATGAAATACACAATTTTTAACCGTTTTGTCATAGGCTAAAACCTGGCAACCCAAAACCCAAATAAGGAAGCGGGTGCCGACTGCGCAGCCTGAGTCTCGTCATAAGCAAGGGGGCTAGTTGAATGGCCTACTCCAGAACTAGCTGTTGTGAAATTGTTGGGAATTTAATTGATTAACACATCACATAAGCTGTTATTGAGTGTTGTTGATACACTGAACTTGTGCCCATGGAACCAAATCTGAAAGCAAGCAGCTTTGGAGTTTTGGAAGTAGGGTGCAGGCAGGCAGCTGGTGGATACATAACTGGCATGCGTAATGGTAAGGTAAAAGCAATGACAGAAATGCAGTGTTGAAATACGTGTATGAAAAGTATTACATATGCAAACACAGATCCGGTATAAACACTGAACAACCCACACCCCGAAAAAAAAAAATCTCCCGTTTTTGGAAAGCTAAGTGTTGACTGGTATGGTGTGTGTGTGTGTGTGTGTGTGTGTGTGTGGTGTGTGTGTGTGTGTGTGTGTGTGTGTGTGTGTGTGTGTGTGAGAGAGAGAGAGAGTGTGTGTGTGTGTGTGTGTGTGAGAGAGTGAGTTTGGGAGTGTGTGTGTGTGTGAGTGTGTGAGTGAATGAACTGAAGGACAACTCTCACTGCGCTCTTGTTCCTGTTCTCGCCCCCTACTGGCAGGAGGACTCTACAGGGGGGCCTAAATCTGGACATCTGAGTGGCCCTGCTGGGGGACTAGATGTGTCCTGGACACCAGGCATCGCTCTGGAGACGGCACGCCAGGGTAGAGGACACGGGGTTCAAATGATGAGACAGAGAAATGACAGGAAGGGAAAGGGGGAAAGGGGGAAAGTGTGTGTGTGTGTGTGTGTGTGTGTGTGTGTGTGTGTGTGTGTGTGTGTGTTTGTGTGTGTGTGTGACAGAAAGAGGGAGAGAGACATAGAGAGAGATGGTGGTGCTGATGATAAGATAGATAGATAGATAGATAGATAGATAGATAGATATATAGATAGATAGATAGATACATACATACATACACATACACAGCTAGTGGTAGTGCAACAGTGAACAGTGCAGGGATTAAACAGTGCAATAGCTTTGCTTATTATTGAATATAAATTATGACTATGAAAAGACAAGAATGTAAACATAATATAATTGCTTGACAAAAAGAAAAATAATATACTTTAAGAACAATATACAACAGGCAATAAGTTATAAGATGTAGATGTTATGACCACAGATGCTCTGCACTCTGCACTACTGTACCCCACTCCAGGAGAGAGAACATCTGTCTTGCTTTATTCTTCACCCACACACATATTGCACACACACACACACACACACACACACACACACACACACACACACACACACACACACACACACACACACACACACCTGAGAGCCCTGCTTGTCCCTGATGCCAGAGATCTCTCTCTCACACACCCACATCTGTTGTCACTCACTCACACAAACACACACACACACACACACACACACACACACACACACACACACACACACACACACAGACACACACACACTCACACACACACACACACACACACACACACACACACACACACACACACACACACACACACACACACACACCTGAGAGCCCTGCTTGTCCCTGATGTCAGAGAGAAGCAAATGCGCAGTGACACGGGTCAATCCCTCCCCTGCCTGCGGCGTGTCAGGGCTCGTAACCTTCCTGTGTGCTGTGCGTCAGGAGGAGACCCTCCGCCACCATGCACACGCATTCATATTTCACCAGCCACAACCAGCCCTCTCTTCCTCTACTGAGACACACACACACACACACACACACACACACACACACACACACACACACACACACAGACACAGACACAGCACACACACACACACACACACACACACACACACACACACACACACACACACACGCACACACACACACACACACGCACACACACACACACACACACCGCATGTTCTTCAGCTCTCAGGTGTCTCCTGACAGTCTCCCATCCCCCTCTCTCACACTCTGTCTTCTCCTCTATCCTGATGATATGTGTTTATTATGTTCTTGGTGCTCTGTTTCTATGGCGTGGGTGTAGCTCAAACAAGCTACATAGCCCTTTTTAGAGTCCTCATTCCGTTTACTAATGGTTCAATAAATTTTAATGATTGTTTTCTCTACATAATATTTCCCAACATAATCATACTGTGCTTTTTTTCTGCAGTGTGCACTTATTGAAAATTCCCCACTGCATCCCCCATTGCTTCTTTGGTACGATGTAATACATTTCAATTGTTCCTCAGGCTTGGTCAACAAACCAAATAACGAGGCTCTGAAAGGCCGTACCAATACAGGCCTGATTTGGTGAAGACTGGGAGGAGACAAACGTGAATTACGCGTGTAAACGCTGCACTGCTCTATAGTCTCTTGCTCTGCTTAGTTCCAGCCACATGTCCTATGGAGCACTAGTAAGTTAAATTACATAAAATGCATACATATGACATAACTATGACTGAAAAACGCCAGAGAGTAAAGATTAAAATGCTACTAAAACAGGACACTATTCCATGCATGTCCTCACACCTTTACGGTCTGTTTTGGTATGCTGGTAAGTCCAGGCTCCAGATTCAACAGCCTCATACCACGCATCATTTTCACACCCCCACGCTAGCCACAATTTAAGGGCAGATTTGAAAACACACACACACACACACACACACACACACACACACACACACAGAAACACAAACACACACACACACACACACACACACACAGACACACACACACAGAGAAACACACGCACACTCACAGAAACACACACACACACACACACACACACACACACACACACAATGCATGTGGCTTTTGATGAATTCTTGGAAAATTCACAGGCTGTGAACAGGGGAACAATCTATATAATATAATTATATGTGCAACATCTTTGTAATAATTTCAAATAATTTGTCCCAAGTGTGAGTGAATAAAAATGGATTGAATTACAAAGCACATTAAATTACAAAGCCCATAAAGTGAAGATCAGAAACACACTTGCAACAGTATCCAGCGAGATGAGTGTATCTGTATTTGTGTTTGTGTGTGTGTGTGTGTGTGTGTGTGCGGCCGTGCGTGTGTCATCTCTGTAGTAGAGAGCCATTCATTACCCACTGTTTAGCATTTCTTTACATTATGCAAGTTGCAAACCCATGGTGAAGTGACTAATTAGTTTATTTTGGCAGTATGGAATAGAATGCACAAGGGATGGGAATTAAATGTGACTAGAAAATGTTGCAGCTTGTTTAAGATAGCACATACAATGACAGTTAGGAAAATGACTACTAAATAAAAGCAACTGCTATGAAATTAAATGTTTATTTATTTCAACAAACACAATTCAACACGTACAGTATAAACACTAAAGGAATGCAATTAACTGTGTGCATCATTGCAAATATTCTATTCTAAAAATATATATTATTTTTTATTTTTCTATTCTACATTATTCATTCTGTCTTTTATGATTCAATTCTGATTTTTAATGAGATTTGTTTTTCAATTATTCTGAATGGAATGTATTACACATTTGTCCAATGCAGGCACACACACACACACACACACACACACACACACACACACACACACACACACACTGCCAAAGTTGAGGACTCTCTCTCTTTCCAAAAACTTTACCATTAAAACTACCATATCCAGCAGCCCACCCCCCTCCTCTTACACTTGACTTGAACTCTGTCTGAGGCTCTCAAGTCCCCTGTTCCGGACAACACTCACCCAGCCTTCATAAATCACACATCAAAGGCTGCAATGACATCAGATGCTCATCAATATTAATGTGCTGGTATAATGCACGGGCGGAGCCAGTCTTGGTTTTTAAGACAGGCGTCTGCACTAATGACGGCCATTAAGTTGTGAAGGAGTGTTCTGATTGGCTGAGACCAGAGATAATGGAATGAAGAGAGCGCCTGGCCGATTGAGATGATCAGAAATCACCAGCTGAGCAAGACTGGCCTGACTAAACTAAACAAAATGAAATATAAATCCAATACACAATATGAAATATAAATGTCTCTGATATAAGTCTACAGTTAGTTCTGTTTTTGATGGTCTGTTTGATTTTAATTGTCAAGTCATTTTCATTTGTGATATCTTGCTTACATACATTTTCTTGTGTATCTGAAAGTAAATCTAGTTAAAAAAAATCTAACTAGAGCTCTAAGCTTCAAATATTTCCATTCTTACAGCTGCAAAGCTTCTACTCCATTGGATTTTTATGTCCTCTGATTAATTTAAAATCCCTGTGTGTGTCAGTGTTGAGAATATTAAGGCGTGAAGCTAATAAGCTTGCACTCGACCTCATTTGAAACTTCCTCCTTGCAAGGAACTTCTCTTCTCTCGAGACGCGGCAGCCAGACCACTTGACCTCAAGACCAGGCCGCCCTGGACACCCCAAGGACCCCCGTCCACCCCCACCCTGCGTCTGGCTGCAGCACTGGAGGGGTGACGGAGAGGTGAGTGGGCTTTTTCAACACTCCAGACCGGTGTGGGAGAGAGGGGAGTTGAGCATGAACTGCACTAAACTGCATCCTTCATAAGCACGGAGTGCAGAGATGTTAATCTGACCCGCGAACCCCTCTACAAACCTCACATCACCACGCCAACAGCACGGATGGAAAGAAAAGAACATACATACATAGAGAGGGAGGTCTGAAGAAGGTGACAGGAGAGGGGAGAGGAGGGGAGGAGAGGAGAGGAGAGGAGGGGAGAGAGGAGAGGAGAGGAAATGGGAGGGTAGGAGAGGAAAGATAGGAGGCTTCAGAAAAACAGAGAAGAGAAAAGAAGAAAAGAGAGAAAAAGAAGTGGAGGAAAAGAGGAGAGAAGAGAGGAGCAGGGAGGGGAGGGGAGGGGAGGAGAGTGGAGGATTGATGCACCTGGTCGCTTGTATATTTAGAGCTGGCAGATTGCTGTGTACAGCGCTGGAGTTGCTCTGACTTTTAGCACCTCTTATGGTCACCCTAGCTCTGCTCCGGCATAGTCAGGTACAGTAATGAGGCCTGCAGAGGGAAGCAGCCTCCTCAGGAGACAAGCACACAGCCGCACATGTGGAATTTAAAACTTCAAATGGGACTCTGAGATTTTGCTTATGTATGTGTGTGTGTGTGTGTGTGTCTGTGTGTGTGTCTGTGTCTGTGTGTGCATATGAGAGAGTGAGAAACACATATATGGAGAAAAAGAGAGCCAGAGAGAGAGACAGACAGAGAGGGTGAGACAGTGAGAGAGCGTGAGAGAGAGAGAGAGTGCCTGCATCATTTGTTTGTGTGTGTGTGTGTGTATGTATGTATGTGTGTGTGTGTGTGTGTGTGTGTGTGTGTGTGTGTGTGTGTGTGTGTGTGTGTGTGTGTGTATTTATGACTGCAAAGCTCTAATTCTCACAATGTCAAGTCATAAATGAAAAATGGTAATAAGATTTATATCACTGATGTCATCCTTGCCAACTATACAGAGATAAAAGGATAGCTTTATAATGCATTTTGATACTACAAGTAGCATGGGCTTATAGTGCAGTTTTACAAAAGAATAGTTATAAATACTCATAGCAATTATTATGATTTTATACGAATGAATGAATCTATGAATTTGCTTATAATGCTTTAAGGGGGCCCCTTGGAAAACAGGCTCCTGTCTCAATGTGACTACCCTGGTTGCATAAAGGATAACTACAAATAAAATAAAATAAAATAAGTGAAGTGTTACTGAAAGCATGAAGTATGGTCCTGTCTTAAAATGAGACATACATCGAGATTGAGGGGGATAAAAAAGGTGAGAATGACATGCGAATGGGGGAGTACAGGTGATGAAAGAGAGAGAGGTGAAGCTTTGATGAGGAGGGAAAAAAGAGCAGGAGAGATAAAGAGAGACATGGTGGTGATGCTAGAGGAGAAGAAACTGAGTGATAGAGAGGTCCAGCCAGAGGTGCAGAGGAGAAGTAGGGGGGTGGTCTTCCCGTCTCCCTGGGAGACTCCCACTGCTTCCCAAACATCTCTCTCCAGAAACGCTAACCTCAGCAGGCACCTTTATCGCTTGCCTCCCATCACCATGGTGACCTGTCTGCAGCCCTCATGTGTACAAACACACACACACACACACACACACACACACACACACACACACACACACACACACACACAGACACAGACACAGACACACACAGACACACACACACACACACACACAGGTTTTGTTTACTCGAGGATGAAACGTGGGCCACGCTGGCATGTCGGCCTCTGCTCCGCCAGTCAGGTAAGTTCAAAATCAACACGCATTGTTCCTTTACATCATCAAACTGCAATGCAATTAATTGACAACTTGCCACCATATGGAAGACTCCTGACACCATTAACACTGAATATCAAAAACACAGGTGAAGACATGGGCATGACACTTAAATCAGACTCCTGGACATCGCTAGATTGTAGACTATGGCTCTTGAAATAGCCGACTGTGTGTTGGGAGATCAGTGGGAGAAATTAAATCTGTGTGTGTGTGTGTGTGTGCGGGACGGATAGAGAGAGAGACAGAGTGAGACAGATAAAGAGAGAGAGATAGAGAGAGAGAGAGAGAATTCCGAACGGAAAAACCTCATAGTTCAATTCATAGTTAGCCATGGCATTTGACTCATAAATGACACGGTTCTGTATAATACCTATAATTTGTGTCCATGCACGGAACATAATAATGCAGGTCCCGTATGGACCATTAATTTCAGGACTATTCTTGTGAAGCTCTTGAGTGTCAAATCAATTTAAATCTGAAGTGAGCAAATCTCGTAAGAGCTCAGCTATAATGTTATTTTTTTTCCTTATCATAGACTGCAGTCACATTAAAGCCATACAATGAACTCTGAGCAAAGAAAAACAACAAAAAAAACATTGATGATTTGATTTGTCTCAAAATGAAATAAACAAAAAAGGGCACTGTAAGTCATGGGATGTCTATCGCACAGACACACACACACACACACACACACACACACACACACACACACACACACAATATGGCCATAAAATACTTATAAGACTACCACAGAGTACTTCCACATGTTTCCACTGGCATAAATGAACCAAACAGGAGAGTGTGGTAAAGTAAAGGCCACTGTTACACTCTGCAAAGCCTCACATGAACCCAAGGAAGGCAGCCTGGGCAATTCCATCTGAACATGATTGATGTGCTGCTCAAGGTCAGAGTTACAAAAAGCTCGGTCATCCATTAGTCCTGAAGGAAAGAGCATGGGGGTCAGGTTTTGAGAATGGCCATGAATGTGGCTTCGGACTTGCTGCAAAGGCAACTAGGACTGTGATCACCTGAAGTGAGTTCTTTTAGCCCCTCAGACGAAATATTTAATGGCTGAGGACAGCGAAAGTTTGTCTGAGAAGTTGTTCATGTGTGTGTTGGACAGTGCTCTGGGTGGTTCACATTCTGGATAATGGACAACACAGGGTCTGGGGAGTGAAAATGAATGCATGGTGCGATGGTAATGTGGCCACCATGCAAAAGGGACTCGTCGTAGTGGAATGAAATCCCAGAATTCTGCTGAGCCTTATGCCTCATTCACACCAGATGTGTGGTGTGTGTGTTCCGTCACTGCCGCGCCGTAGTGGCACGTGTGTGCGTTCACACCAGGGACATCTCAGATGAGGGGCAGCTGAGAAGCTGCAACTATCTTTATTTGTGTCTGCTCACGGGACCACTTCTGACAAGCGTCTTTTCTGTTCTCTAGCTGGCTCATGGTGGGCTCACCTGAGACGCATGTCTCACGGTGACATTGTGAGAATTCTAACCTGTTAACACGGGCGCCGAAACCAAAACCGGCAGGTAACGCAGCCGCCATGCACACGCCACGCATCTGGTGTGAACAGACACGTTTGCTTTAGAAAAATCACTGCAGGTTTTCAACCGGATATAGTGTCTTGGTACTAAAAGGTATTTGTAAATGTGCATCCTGTTGTGTCTGTCTGCAACATTTAAACGACTGGATGAACATAGTGAATTGATATGCCAGTATAATATGGTCAAACAGAAATGTGCTAATATCAACATCAACAATTTACAGACAATCCAAAAACACATTCTAAAGAAAGGAGGCAAGGCAGAAGGATAGGAATTCTAAAGGAAATAGAGGGAATTTGATGCATTTGTTATTTTAAGATACTATAACTGTCAGTTACATGCATACAACATTCACATTAAACATTCATTTAATACTATACAATAACAATTGGAAAACAAAATTCACATGAAACATTCCTTCAATACTATACAATAACAAAAGGAAGAAAGTGGGTGAATACATGAGAAAGAAAGAGACTAATGATGTATGAAGATGGAGAGAGACTAACAGAGGTGAAAAAGGAATAGAGAAAGAGAAGAGAGAGAGAGGGAGAAGAGAAAGAGAGAGAGACTAACAAAGGTGAGAAAAGGAATGGAGAAAGAGAGAGAGAGACAAAAAAGAGGAGAGAAGGGATGGAGGAGGTATGAGAGAGAGACAAAAAGAGAGGAGAGTAGGGATGGAGAAAGAGAGAGTAAGAAGGGATGGAGGTGAGAGAGGGAGGAAATGGAAGAGACAGAGAGTGATGCGGTGGTGTTGATGAGGTCCTGTAGAGAGGGCACACCACATCCACACCGGGGAGCTGACTGTTCTGACCCTGCTGCTGGCGCTCACCTGAGACAACCTCCCAGGTGACCCTTACCTTCACACCCACACCACCAGGCACAACAACACACCCACAGACACATACATGCGCACACACACACACACACACACACACACACACACACACACACACACACACACACACACATATACACATACACATAAGTGCACACACAAGCACGCACACGCACACACACACATACGCGAACACACATGTACACACACACACACACACACACACACACACACACACACACACACACACACACAGACACACAGACACACAGCACACATAGACACAGGGAGTGACTCCCATTGACAGGTGAAGAGGAGTGAGAGGGGCATCCAGACCAGTAGACAGGATTTCAGAACACTGAACAGTGGCTCTTGTTTGTGCCACTCCTGTTCAGGTGTTCCTCCTGAACGCAATCTAGCACTCTCCATCCTGAGAGCTCCAGCACAACAGCAGGGAGTCATCGCAACGGATCACAGAACAGATACCTACAGTACAGCTGTCTGACACATCACACCTGTTGTTTTGATACTGTGTGTGTGTGTGTGTGTGTGTGTGTGTGTGTGTGCGTGCATGGATGTGTGTGTGTGTGTGTGTGTGTGTGTGTGTGTGTGTGTATGTGTGTGTGTGTGTGAAGGGAGGCCCAATCAGAGAGAAGAAACGGGATAAAATTGCAAAAAAAAAAAAAACAACAATGCCACATTGACACTGCTAATTATGTTAGCAAAAAAAAAAAGTTCTGGGCACACTGAGACTCGGAGGCGATGGAGATAGAGAAAAATGAGCAGACAAACAAACAACAAGGCAAAGCTGAAGAGATGGAGAATAAAAATAACACCGTCCACAGATGGTGGCTGTGACGTCCCGATTCACACAAGATGGATAGCACCACTGAGACAGATAACACTGGCTCATCACAAAGGAGGGAGAGACAGAGACAGATGAGTGCATGAATGTGCATATGCAAGCATGTTTGGGGTTTTGCATGTTTGGGGTTTCACCCCCCCCCTCCCCCAACCCTGCCTTCTCTCTCTTTATACTCTTGGTCTCTCTGTTTCTGTCTCTCTGTTCGTCTGTCTCTTCACTTGTTCACTCTTGCTTGAATCTAGTTAAACCATTTTGCTAGTTTTTCTGAGCATGCTGAAATACAATGTTTCTTTATTTTCATTTTGCTGTTTGCTTGTCCATGGGTGTGCTCGTGTCGGTCTGTTTGGAGGACAGCACATACATATAGCACCACTTGTTGCATCACACATTGTAAGACATCCTGGGGTGCGAGTTTGACCATGTACTGTATTTTGCCGACAGTGCATGTGCACTGTGGCCAGAGCGAAGTCGGATGCACAAAGTGGGCAGAATCAGGCTGAAGGTCATAAATAAAAGATAGATGGATCAGAATTTAACACTAGTTGCATGTGATTGGCTTATTCAATGTCACTTCACCAGAGAAATCTCGCCCATTTCAGTCCCTGCCTTGATTTATATTAGCTTCCCGCTACCTATAGCGGCGCCGAACTTGGGCCCTCTCTCTTGGTAGCACATGCGAGCCTTACATGCAAGTGCTGTGCATGTATTCCAATGTATGTATTCCATTTGCAGTACTAACTCGCTTGAGTTTTTTAGATGGCTTTTGAAAGTTTATTTTTCGCTCCATAGAGACTTGTGCTTTTCGAGTGGCACAGATGGCAGCACTCTATGTATCCATATATATGATGTGTGATACTGTCATATGACCGTCATTCGAATGTCACTCAGCAACCATAGGATGACATCAGAAAAATGTGCAGTGCCATTATCCTCACTGTCCTTTTACTACCCAGTACACTGTGCCCTAGATACCCTTTGCTGCTTTTATTCTCAGAAACGTTCAATGCCTCTCTCTTAAGACATTGTCAAAGTGGGTTAAAAATGGTCACAGGTTCACATCCACTATAGCCAGGAACCTGTTGCCTTGACAATCTCAAAAAGATTTGCTATCTGTTATAGAAGAAGCACACATTAAATAAATATATAAAAATGGAACTGAATACAGTTAAGGTTATGGTTAAGGGACTTTGCAGACACCTTTATCCAAAGCGACACACAAAAAACAACATAATGTTTAAAATATAACAGCGAACAGATTAGAATGTTGGTCAAACTATAATAAGGAGAATAGCAATAATAAACAACAATGTCAATTCAATAAATAGCCTAATAAAATAAGCAATGAAAATGAGGGGAAAAGCAATAATAAACAATTCAATCATTCAATTGTTTATTATTGCTTTTCCCCTCATTTTCATTGCTTATTATTATCATTCAATTGTCCATTCAATCAATAATATAAAAAACAATGACATAGTAAGACTTTATTAAGGAGAATATCAATAACTAGATGTACCGCGGTACAAAATATGACCGCCGCTCAGTCCTGTACATCCATTCCGCGAAAATAAATCATATTAATGAATTTGTCTCTATCTTCTACTCCATCCCCCACTCTTGAAACTTTTGTGTATGCTTGATTGGAATGTGTGTTTGCGGGCCGCACACAAAGTAGCCTACATGGCGCTGCAAAGGTGAATAGATTTGTAGCACTTGCCAAAAAATGTGTAGCATTGGAATAAAACCTTTAAAATATCTAAACAATCACAAGTAGGGCAGTTCATCACAGTCCATCCATTGCAACTGGACTGATGAAAGGTACACCTGTAGGCTACATTGTATTTGGGAAAAGCAGAAGGTAGCAGCATAATGTATTTATTTATTTATTTATTATTAAACAAAACAATCCCTGTCAGTTCCATGCAGTTTTCAACAGCTATCAAGAAGAGAGGTCATGTCATGGATTTTTGTGAATGTTTCTTTTTCTAAATATGCATTAGTTTAGTCATCTAGTTCATATGATATTCAGCTTTATTGTCAATGCACAAATTAAATAGTCTAAAACAAAATGCCGTTTTACCCAGTGGTGCAAATAACTGACATGTCCAAAAGGGCCTTCATGAAATGCGTTGCTGTTCATACACATTTTAACGGGTCAACTTGAAGAGCTACTGTCCGTTATTGTTTGTGCAAATAATATGCTGATTCATGTTCCCTTGCATTTTGCAACTGGTCCATGGTTAGTCTGGCTTTCGCCATACCAAGCTCAATATTTTAAGAAATCGAAAAGGAATCGCCGGCAGATCAGGCTGAGTTCACCCAGCCTAGTCCATGGTAGGTGCCCGATGGAAATATTTTTAATTTTGCGATTGAGATATCCACGCACTGGCGCCCCCCCTGCGACGTGTTCGCCCCGGGTTCAGAGCTAGGCCTATTCTAAATGCAAAAATGCATAGAGGGAGTTATGACAAAACCGTGACTGTTAACAAACTATAAGCTATATAAGGTAGGCCCTATGCTAGGCCTATTACACAACATAAATTGTCACTAGGCTATGCTGGCGACCCAAATAAAATCTCCTTTGGGAACCAATGGCTTACAGTATCAAGCGGACTTAAGCTGCCACCTCTTGGCGAAAAGTTAATAGTTTTGCATATCAGTAGTAGGCTAATACATTTCACGCAGCTGTGTGAATGACGGAAAGCGACACTTCTAAATGGAACCCAACCCACTGTACAGCTGTAGCTCAAGGTCTGTGGCTAAAGCAGCCATAATGAAAGCGTTATCATTGTTTGGATACTTCACACACACGTGTTTTTTAATCGCATAGACTACTACTACCAAGCTGGAATCAAAGCACATCGACTCCCCTCTCACACTCTAAACACGACTTCGAACAAACAAAAAACGTCTCAGTCTCACGGTATAACAAAACTGTATTGGACCGGTGTAACGTTGGTACTAAATCATCCATCGCAAAGAATGATTTTTTATAAATTTACCTACACATATTTGTAGCACGTGCAACAAATGTGTGTAGGTACAGCCCTGCCCTGGATACATCTCTCAACGTGCTCTCTAAAACATTTGGTTTAAAATTTAAACTTTAAATGGAGATGTAGATCACGGGTGCGTTATCTAGGCTACATTGCGGCGAGTTGACACAAATTATTCACTTTGACGAATTTATGTAGTTTCAGTCCTAGTTACTTTACTTTGAGCCACGCTCTTCCTTACTTGAATCACCTTTGAAAATAGAGGATTGTGTTTGGGAATGAACGTTGACTCAGATGCTTTTTGAGACTTTGAGCTAAATTTCCCAGCCCGGTGTTTAGGATGCATCATAGACAGGTTATCTTTCAGGTAGCCTATATTTTCCATTAGAAAACCATCACGTAGCGAACTGTGTTGTGGCTAACTCACTTAGCTCCTGTTAGTAGCCTAGGTTATGGTCATAAGCAAATGAGATGACAGTCGAAAGATGCAATTAGTGCTGTTATCAATTTTCTTGGTAGCCTATAACCGCATTTATGGTTTGCTACAAATACATCAATAGCCTAATCAAATTGGCCTCCATCACTCAACCAATGCTAACGGTAACATTATTTTACCTACTCTAGGCTCTTGATATAACTTAAGATTAACGTAGCCTACCTGCAGTAAAAACCAAGCATGTCCGATAAACATTCTCAGATTTATTTCGGCTTCAAGAAGAAATGGGAATTACATGTCATGCAGAAATCATCCTACCCTTATTAGACGTTCTCTGCGGTAAACTACAGTCTTGTCCTTGAAGGAAGCATAGTGTCTTTCCAACCCACTTTAGATTAACTTCCAACAAAATTACGTCTCACTGCAACGATGCGCCATCTGGTGGACAAACGACTACGTGAAGCCAATACTGGAAATGCAGCCAAATTATTATGATGAATATTTGGTTTTCCTTTAATCCTACTAAATTTGTAATTATGTATCGGCCGTTGTAATTGCCGATATTGATGGTATGTGCGTGCCTGTGTGTGTGTGTATATGTGTGCACCACCATCTACAGGCCAATGAGGGTACAGTCACTAAATGTACACATAACTTAATTTTTTTAGACCCCCCCATGGATGAAATTCTATGAAACTTGGCATACCCCCAGAGAAGTTCAGGTTAATCATACACATAAAATTTGGTGCAGTTCTGAACATCTTAACTGAAAAGAGGGGCGATTAAAGCAGAATGATATTGCATTTTCATTTTTTACCGGGGGGGGGTGCAAATCACAAATGAGTGATTATGGGCTAGGTTGATGTGGGACCTTGAGACCAACATACCATAAAAATTTCTTCATCCTCGGTGCCACGGTTCAGGTAGTTATTTAAGAAAAACTGCATTTTTTGGGTTTCGGGGGGCCCAGCGCGGGGAGGGAGTGGCCCCCGGGGACCAAACAAAAATTTTTCGGTAAAAGTCTAGTGGGGCTACATACCCACCAAATTTCATGTGCCCCGGGGGTTCGGTGTCCCGGGTATCGTTGACCAAAAATTCAGGAAGTAGATGGAAAAAAAAAATTCAGGAAGTAGATGAAAAAAAAAAAAAAAAAAAACTTTGACAATCCCTATATGACCGCTTCGTCATAATAAACAATAATGTCAAATTAATCAACAGCCAATGGAAATAAAACAATATTATACAAACCATAACGCATAAGAAGCGCTTAAAGGACTAAGTGCATGTTGAACAGGAATGTCTTTAGACCCCTCTTAAACGACTTGAAGTCTCAGTTCTTGAGAGTTGAAAATATTGTTGCTCCATTACTTGTGCTTGTAAATAGCGGAGATTGCTCCCGGTTCAGTCTCTCACCTTGATCGCCTCATCTGAGACCTGTGATACGTGAGTACGTACTTTCACTGCTTTCTTGCTTTGACTGTGTTTGTTAGTCTGCATGTGGCAGTAACCTGTGTTTTTTTCAGGAAACTTCGTTTAACTTTGTTTAACTTTGTTTAACTTGTTGACGCCTTTCCTGAGTTCACCCCATACCGCACGGCGGAGGGGCTAGTGTGAGCCTGCTGCCTGCGTTCGCGAGCCTGCGTTCGCTGCCTGCGTTCGCGCACTGCTGCGGGCTGCCGTTTCAGTGTTGTTTTCCTTTTGTGTGTGCCAGGTTTCCGGGTTGTTATTTGTTAACTACTGTGTACCTTATCTGGCTGTTCGGGCTAGTTGGGCTTGGTGTGAGCCTGCTGGGTGCGTTTGCGCACCGGCGTGGGCCACCGTTATTATTTCTGTTTACTGCTCTGGCAGCCGGAACCTGTGTGGGCCTGATCAGCGTGTATGTGCTCGGTGCTTCTTGTTAGCTTTGTTGTTGTGTGCTAGGCTACTTGCAAAAGGTAAGTTTAGCTGTTTGTGTCTGCTAGGTGCAGTCTTGCACGAGGTGCGGGCTGCTGTGTGTATCTGTTGTGTACCCCGTCGCTGCTGTCCGCAGCTAGCTGGGCCAGTGTGAGCCTGCTAAGCGTGTCCGCACGCTGCTTCAGGCCACTCGTGTACTGTATTACACCACTGCTGTATCTCTTTACGGGCTGCTGCTTGCAGACCCAGTGCGTTGTATGGCAAAGGTAAATGCCTTATTGTATTGTATTGTGTTGTATTGCATTGTGTTTTTCTGTGGTAGGCAATGGCGGCACACTACTGCAGAGTCTGTAGGGCCACGATGGCCCCCAATGACGGGCATAGAGAGTGTCCCGCTTGCCTTGGGGCCGCCCACCTCCTGGAGGATGTCGACAGCCCCTGCAGCGCAGCCTGTGACCTTCCTAGGGAGGCTGACCAGGCATGTGGCCACGTGCGTGGACGGGACAGGCGGCGCTCACCCGACCGACCATCCCACTCTCATAGGCATGGCCGTAAGCATACGCACAAGCGTAAACGGCAACATGAGTCCCCTTCCAGGCATGATCAGGTGGAGGTCCCTGGACCTGCTAAGCGCTCGGCTCCAGCTGCCGTGACCGAGGGTAATGGCACGGAGTCGCTTCAGATTCTCTCAGCTCTCCAGGCTCTGGCAAGGATGGACAGGCTGGAGGGTCTCCAGGGCACGTCATCCCCTTCTCTGCCCCCTGGCCAGGAAGGTCTCTCCCCATCCAGGCCTGAGAGCCATGGTGCGGATGTTGATCTGGGTGATGTGGATGTGCTGTCGCTCCATGCCCCTCGTTCTACGATCGATGACGTAAGCGGGGACGGCCTCCTGGATGAGCTACATTCAGACATGGTGCAGCCAACTGATGAATCCACGGTGCCAGGGGAGGTCCCCGTCGGCTCCTTGATGTCACGGGTGTTGAGTGCCTCCAAGATCCTGGGTCTTCAGGCCCCTATGCCAGACATGGCTTCCCTTGGGGACGTCTGGGAAGGCGTCTCGCACAGCAGCCCACCACCCTGTATACCCGTGGCAGTGGATTACACGAAGGTGCTGCAGACGGCATGGGGTAAGTCGCTACAGCGCCCCCAATTCAATCCAGGTTGCCGTCAGCTGGCAAAGGCTGCCTATCCGGCCGACTCAGGGCTAGGGGATATGCCACCGGTCGAGCAGTCCATCGCCGCCTGGACTTCCCTGGGGCCTGCCAATGCATCTCCCAATCCACGCTGCCCGCGTAAGGAGTGTGCCAAGACGGACCGTCTCATCAGTCACTGCTTTGACGCATCAGCACGGGCAGCCCGTATGGGCAACGCCCTGGCCATCACTCTGGCGGCTCTGCGAAAAACGATGAGCCCGGAGGACCATGATGCAAGGGCCCTGGTGGATTCCGCACTGTCAGCCCACTCCCAGCTGACGCGTGATGTGGGGAGTGCTATGGCCTCTGCGGTGCTGTGCCGTAGACAGGTGTGGCTTGCCCAAACCTCTCTCCCTGATGCCATCAGGACAGACCTGTTAGGTCTCCCCGTGGTGCCTGGGCATATGTTCCATCCAGACTCCCAGGGGGTGCTGGACAGAGTGGAACAGGCTGGCGCTTCTAGAGAAACTGGTCAGCGTGTGTGCCACAGGCGGGCTCCGGTTCCCCACAGGGCAGCATCAGGTAAGTATGGGCGGTGGCAGCCCACCCGAACACCACAGGTAAGTATCAACTATGCTGCCCCACGGGACTGGCGCTTTCGTGGACCAGACCAGAGCTCAGCCCCAACTCCCTGGCCCAGTGGACAGCAAAGACCTCGACAGGGCGCAGGCAGAGGTGCAGGCCGCAGTGGCGGTCCTGCCTAGGGATCCGGGGCTGCCCGTCGATTGCCCTTCCCAGCTGTCCAGGACCTCCTGGGAAGGGATTGTGCCAGACTCTTGGGTTGTGGCTACGGTGACTCACGGTTACCGCCTACAGTTTCGACGGCGGCCCCCTACGTTTTCAGGGGTCAAGATGACGTCTGTGAAAGACCCCCTTTTAAATTCCGTGCTTGTCAAGGAGGTCCAGGAGTTGCTTCTGAAAGGGGCCATCTCAGAAGTACCGCTGCACGCACGGCACACTGGGTTTTATTCCAAATATTTTATTGTGCCCAAAAAAGACGGAGGTTACCGGCCGGTCCTCAACCTCAGGCCCTTGAACCAGTACCTCAAGGTGCTGCCATTCAAAATGGTCCACGTTGGAATAGTGATTCGTTCCATCCAGGAAGGGGAGTGGTTTACGTCTCTGGATCTAAAAGACGCGTACTTCCACGTCCCTATCTGCCCAGCACACAGGTCCTTCCTCCGCTTCGCCTTCCAAGGCAGGGTGTTCCAGTTTCAGGTCCTCCCATTTGGCCTTTCACTGGCCCCCAGAATTTTTACTTGCGTGGTGGCAGCCGCGCTAGCCCCCCTGCAGGTCCAGGGCCTAAAGATCCTACCGTACCTGGACGACTGGCTAATTTGTGCCCCATCTCAGGTGCAGGTGGTGCACGACACCAACACGGTTCTGACCCATATCCAGGCCCTGGGTTTCACGGTCAACTGGAAAAAGAGCAACTTGCAGCCCCGCCAGCAGGCGGATTTCCTTGGTGTCCTCCTCGACTCGGTCAGCATGACGGCGTCTCTCACTCCACGGAGGGCAGACAGCTTGACCGAGGCTCTGACATGCTTTCGGCTGGGCAGACTGGTCACCGCCCACAAAGTCCAGAGGCTGTTGGGCTTAATGGCCGCGGCAGCTGCGGTACTGCCATTGGGCCTGCTGAAGGCACGCCCCCTGCAGTGTTGGTTCAATGCCTTTCAGCTCCACCCGAGAGACGACAGGCATGTGAAGTTGCGGGTGTCTCCTGCTTGCATCCGAGCCCTGCGTCCTTGGACGGACAGGAGGTTCTTACTCCAGGGTGTTCCACTGGGGGGCCTTCCTCACAAGAGGCAAGTCATCTCGACAGACGCTTCTCTGACAGGCTGGGGAGCTGTCTGGGAAGGGCTGTCAGCGAGGGGCGTGTGGCCTCCCTCCTGGACGTCAGAGCACATCAACGTCCTCGAGCTGAAGGCCATCCATCTCGCCCTGCAGAGGTTCCTGCCAGGGTTGCGAAGCCAACATGTTCTGGTGAGGTCAGACAGCACCTCGGCGGTGTATCATGTGAATCACCAAGGCGGCACGAGGTCCTGGTGGTGCCTCCAGGTGGCGGAGGAGTTGCTGTCATGGGCATGGCCGCGTCTGGCTTCAGTGAGGGCAGTACACGTTCCAAGTGTGGAGAACAGGGCGGCCGACATTCTCTCCAGGACCGGGCCACTCCCGGGGGAATGGAGATTGAACCCAGAGGGCCTGGATGTTTGGGCCTGGATGCTCTGTCACAAGACTGGCCGACAGGCTTGTTGTACGCTTTTCCTCCATCCCCTCTTGTACCTCAGGTCCTGCGGAGGATCAGGGAGGGCCAACACACAGTTCTGCTGGTTGCTCCACGGTGGCCGGCGAGGCCTTGGTTTCCAGACCTTCTCCGGCTCCTGCGGGGTCAGCCATGGCAGTTACCCTGCCGGGCGGATCTTCTGTCACAAGCAGATGGGCAGATCTGGCATCCGAACCCAGGTGCCCTGAGCCTGTGGGTTTGGCCCCTGCAGAGTCAGTCATTGAACAGCTAGCTGAGTCTGTGCAGGAGACTCTGAACAACGCCAGGGCTCCTTCTACTAGAGCTTGCTATGCACTCAGGTGGAGGATCTTTTCGGATTGGTGTGCCAGCTTGGGTCTTGAGCCAGCGGTTTGCCCTGTGCCACAAGTTTTGCGCTTCTTGCAGTCCTATTTGGATCAAGGCAAGGCGGTCAGTACTGTGAAGGTTTATGCCTCGGCCATTTCAGCCTTTCACCAGGGTGCGGATAACAGGCCCTTGGGTAGGCATCCACTGATTGGTCAGTTTTTAAAAGGGGCCCGCCGGTTGCGTCCAGTTCGCACTTTGCGGGCACCAAACTGGGATTTGCCCACCGTTTTAATGTCTCTTACTGAAGGCCCGTATGAGCCCATTTTAGATGCAGATCTGCGATCTTTGTCTCTGAAAACTAGCTTTCTCCTGGCTCTTTGTTCGGCCAGGCGCGTCGGGGAGCTGTGTGCCCTCTCCGTCAGCGAAGACTGCCTGAGGTGGCAGGCAGGGGGCACTGGCGTGTCACTTTGGCCTAATCCAGCCTTCCTGCCTAAGGTTCTAAGTCAGCAGTCTATCAACCAGGTTCTGGAGCTGACCCAATTCCAGCCGTCTGCTGCCTCACAGGCAGAGCGCGACAAGTTGCTCACTCTGTGCCCAGTCAGGGCTTTGAGAGCTTATCTGGCCCGTACGCAGTCGTTGAGGAGGGAACACACTCAACTTTTTGTCTGTTATGGGGCGGCGAAGCAGGGACTACCGCTTTCCAAACAGCGGCTGTCGCATTGGCTGGTTGAGGTTATTTCCCATGCCTACCTGGCTCTGGGAATGCCGGTCCCTTCGGGTACAAGGGCTCACTCCACCAGGAGTATGGCTACGTCTTGGGCTGCCCTTAAGGGGGTACCAGCAAGCGATATCTGTGCAGCGGCTTCATGGGCGACGCCTTGCACTTTTACCAGGTTTTATAGGGTGGACGTCACTCGCCCAGCTCCGGTTGGCGACGCTGCCCTCATGTCCGTGACCGAGTGAGGTTTTAATGGTTAGCTTAGAGCTCCTCGCGACTTTTTTGGTATGTGTCATCCCTTTTTTAGACCGTAGTGACAGTCAGAGTGAGGTCGAAACAGATCGTAAGTTACGCATGTAACTATGGATCTGTGAGACCGAGGGATGACCGTCACTATCCTTGTCGCTCGGACCATCCTGAGGCGCTCAAGGTAGGAGACTGAACCGGGAGCAATCTCCGGTATTTACAAGCTCGAGTCGTTCTGCTTCCGGAGGTCATGGGCATGACTTTGTTGACATATGGTCTCGGTGATAGGCAGAACGAAGGTGATCATTCCTTTTTTAGACCGTAGTGACGGTCATCCCTCGGTCTCACAGATCCATAGTTACATGCGTAACGTACAATTTGCTTGTCCCTAGAGACACACAGTAGCTGTCTATGTCTGCTTGCTGTTAATTAGAGTCATTAGAAACCAGCTGTTGGGAGCAAAGCAGGGAGGGTAGGTGTTCAATGTTTGCCCCCGGCAAGCACTAAGCAGGAGCAAGTTGAAGTATCAGTTCAGCCAAATTCTACTTGCTGTTATTGCTATTTTCTCTTCTCTCATACGGGATTGTACTTTTTGTCTGCATTTCTCTTTATGTGGGTGTGTTTTTTCTGTCTTCTCACCACAGTCCTTCTCAGTCTCTTCTTGTCTTTTACAGTTACACAACTGCTGTGTTGTCAGAATGATCTCTAAGCAAGAGTGTTTTCCCTACACTTCCCTGTGTTCATTTGTTTGTTTGTTCATTGTGTTTGTGTTGATCTCTCTCTCTCTCTCTCTCTCTCTCTCTCAATTCCAGTCAATTCAAGTTTCAGTAATATTATTGACAACGCTCAATTACATGTACACATATTGTAGAAGGACAAACATGTTTCACAGAATTGGGAAATTAAATGAGACATTGAAATAAAGTAAAACACTGACTATCCCCCAAGTTATGGCAGGCTGCTACAATTTTGCAACTAGGATGGCCCCTTCCCTATTCTCTTAGAGGATGTAAGGCTATTTTACCTCATTTGCCTCTCTCTCTGATGGAAACCCATCAAAATACCTCACCCAGTCACCCAGTCAGAATCCAAATACCCAGTCCCAGGGGAGAAGACCCCAGAGGCAACCCATGTTTTAAGCATCTTATGACTTCATTCAATATCACACTGAGCACTTCAGCTAGCATTACTCCACGCATTACTCCAACATTTTCATCAAAATCATTTCACTTTAGTCTCTCTTGGCTCTTCTTATTACGGTATTCCCAAAGTGATCCCAGCCTTACAGCGGGAACAAGCTGTATCTCACACATATCATGCTAAACCCTGAACACTGGGCACTCATTTAGCTGCAATGGCAAAAGAACAGCCAAGCACTGACAAAAGCGTACAGGAATATAATGCGAATGAGCAGAAATCAGACACTGCCAATTGAGCGTGTGCGGAGAGGTGGATGGAAGGGGGTATTCAATCACCATGGAGACTGATCAGCAAGATGGGTTCTAAATTGCTGGAGGGATGTGAATGGTTTGATAGCATCCCTGCAGCCAGTTCTGAATGCACAAACTGAGCAAGGTCATGTATGGACGCAGCGAGATGAGCATTGGCCGAGTCCTGCGCATTGGCCGAGTCTTGTGAAAGGGTATGCGCTGCTGCTGAGACCGTAATTACCACCACGAGGACTCAGTGTGAAGGCTCTCATGGCAAAGCTGCCTTAATATGTCACATACTGTACAGGGGTTCGACATGTGCAACCATTTACACTTACTCTGTCAGTACACACACCAGAAAACAACATCACAAGATACACACACACACACACACACACACACACACACACAATCAAGTCTTAATCAGACTTCTGATTGTCAAATTTGCCAAATGACTCTATATGACTAAGCCATCCACACCGTCACTACTATACAGATATATAAACACAGTATGTATGTAGCTATGAAGCCTACACCTATAAGTCTGTTACATATACATACTATATGTATGTTACATATCATACCTCTGCGCGTTATTGCTTGAGGTGTAAATTCCCAGTTAGTGCAGCTGCATTGGTAGTGTAGGGTGATACCAACAGGTCCATCAGGGGTTTGAGACCCACAGAGAATACACACTAATGGCAGCACGATGTACTGTACTGCACGTCTGCACAGGGCTTTTAGTAACTGTTGGATGGAAATGTGCGTTAAGGAACGGTGTATGTCTTTGGTGCATCTGGAGTGCAGTGGAGGAGGGGGTAAGCAGACGTAAATTCCCCAGGTCTCAGGAAATGCTGGGTTGGCACATCGTCTGAAATATCTACTCCTGTGTGTCTTGTTAGGGCTGAAGAGAGTCGCTGAGACGGGAGAGAAACACCTTTTCTGTGGGGCTGTTTCCCCAGCGGACAGGCGGTGTGTGTATGGGACGGGCGTTGAGCTGTCTCCACCATGCTAAACAAAACAAGGGGAGTTATTACCACCCCCTTTACTTCATCCTGATAACAACCTCTGTTCAGAAAGCACACATAAACCCACACACACACACAGACACACACACACACACACACACACACACACACACACACACACACACACACAAACACATATCACAACCTCTGTTCAGAAAGCACAGCACACCACTGCTTCTGATTCCCACCTCTCCTCCTCGACTGTTTCTGTTCAGAGATGCACTGAGCTTTTCACCTTTCTTTCCAGCGCAATATCAACTAATCAAAGTGTAACAAAGTATGAACACACACACAGACACACAGACACACACACATACACACACACCCACACACACAAACACACCTAAACACACACACACACACACACACACACACACACACACACACACACACACACACACGAACACACACGAACACACAAACACACCTACACACACACACACACAGAGGTTGAAGATTCACATCACCTTTATTTTTTTCTCTTTTCTTATCCATTTTTTTTCTACCATGGCCCTGTTTGAGTGCAAAGCACATTTGTTGTGTTTCAGTAATTGGCCCGAATTGATTTTCTCCAGCGCCTGATGTTTGGTAATGGTAAAATGATGAGTTTGCTCCTGTCTTTTTGTTCGGCTTACACAAAGGCATTTAACAACACTCCAGTCAGAGGAAAATGCAAAGACAGCAAGGTTTCTCTCTCTAGCTCTCTCTCTCTCTCTCTCTCTCTGTGTCTGTGTGTGTGTGTGTGTGCAATCTCAGCTGAACGACTAAAAGGGAAGTGTGTTTTTATGAAACCATCGCCGCATGCAAGACGAGTGTCTCCAAGAACAGAGGAGCAATTACCCTTAACCAATTCATTGGACTGATTGACTTCAGATTTTAATAGGCGATCGATGACTGGCAATTTTTAAAGTACAAAAATGTTGAATAATTGCCACACAGGAGATGTTTTTGTGTTTGTGTGTTACTGCCAGTGTGAGAGGAAGCAGATCGAAATTAGACTTGTCGCACAACACTTCTGAAAAACACATTCTAGAAGCGGCCGTCACAATGACCTTGACAGTTGCAACAAATCTAACAATTCTGGCAATTACAGCAAAGAGGAAAAGAAAGATGATAGAGGAAGTGGACTTCAAAGACAGTAAAGGTGGGTGGTATCCTACGATTTGCATGGTGTTTAGCATATTGCCCCCCTTTACTGTCTTTGCTGTCGCCACGAGGCACAACACGTGAACAATTGAGTTAAGATTTTTAGATAATGTGCCAGACCACACCTTAGGTCGTTAAATTGTCACACCCCTGGACACATTGTTTAATAAAAGAGAAGTGAATGGCGAGAAATTTGAGTGTAAGATAGGAATAACCTTTGCATTGTGATAAGAATACGCTATGCGCTGTGTTTCTGATCGTCAAAATAGGGCCCGGGGTCTGTGGTTTTGTGATTTAGTTTTTGATAGTAAAAAGGCTTGGTTGTTGTTTGGCCTCAGTGGGAAATCCTCTACCTATAGCACAAGGAAGTTAACACCTCTCCGGTGTATATCTGAAATGAACATTGTTGGGGATTGTGTACATGAGGCTTAGCTTGCTAAGCCAAACTAAACAGGTTGGCCATTGAAAACAATTCTATATTGAGTGGTCGTGATACTTCTGTTAGTGTTGGAATATGCATAATTTGAAAA
>NC_055957.1:38683748-38686248 GCF_018492685.1 Alosa sapidissima
TTGTCCCGCGCCACACTCTTTTGCTTCGGGACCCGCGGGTCTATCGCGGGAGTGCAGACCCCTACCTCTCTCCACTGCCTCCTCCCTGCCTCCATCCCTGACATGCCAGACTCCCACTAGTTAACCTCATCTACTTAATGAGCCATTATGGAGCACATGGCGTGCTGGGGCTTCCTCTCTTTTCAGAGGCCGTCGGCACTCGTCATCAGAGACTACAGACCTGTGCCACAGTGCCACTTGACTGGCACACAGAGTACTCCGTGGCCTTTAGCTTCATCTTGTTATGATGGCATTTAACCCTGGGGGACCACGACTGGTGAGGGATGACAGCTCTCTCTCTCTCTCTCTCTCTCTCTCTCTCTCTCTCTCTCTCTCTCTCTCTCTCTCTATATATATATATATATATATATATATATATATATATATATATATGAAGAGGTGACATGAAGAGGTGACATGCATGAATGTAAAGGTGATGGCTCATTCTGAGATGTGATGGCTGCCATTTCAGCCACATAAGCTTGAGCGTAACCTCTCAGCTCAAGCAAGTCAAGGAGACATTCACAAACATCCTGGACAAGTGGCACAAAGGCACAGATAGAACTTACAGACCTGCACAGCTGGGAACATTGCTCTTTTCTTGTACATGTACACATACTTACACACACACGCAGACACACACACACACACACACACACACACACACACACACACACACACACACACAAACATGCACACACACACCAGCTGTAGGCAGGCCTGAGTTGTATCCGCTGTCCCTAAGAACAGGGTTTGGTCTGCAGGGACTCAGTCTTACTGGCCGGGACTCATGAATCACAAGTCTACTGGACGAGGATGGACTGGACACCTCACTGGCTTGCTGGAATGCTTAAAGAGTTCTGTTATGCACTCTCACACGAACATACAACCCCCCGACACACTCATGGCCTAGGAGGCAGCTTAAGCTCAATGTTTATTTATAAGTTCCAGAGAGCTCTGAAATGACAGGAGAGTACGAAGAAGAGAAAGGGATCCAGGAAAAGCTGCAAATGCATTTCTGAGTTGCACACACACGCACACACACACACACACACACACACACACATATGTACACACACACACACACACACACACACACACACACACACACACACACACACACACACACACACACACACACACACACGTACACACACACACACACACACACATATGTACACACACACACACACACGCACACACACACACACACACACACACACACACACACACACACACACATATGTACACACACACACACACACACACGCACACACGCACACACACACACACAAACACACACACACACAAACACACACACAAACACACACACACCTGAACTTTTGAACTCAACTTTTACTCATCTGCACGATCACACAAGTGCATGCATTCATATACATCCCACACATACATAATATATTCATTCTCTCATCCCCCCCCCCCCCCCCCCCCCTCTCTCTCTCTCTCTCTCTCTCTCTCTCTCTCTCTCTCTCTCTCTCTCTCTCTCTCTCTCTCTCTCTCTCTCTCTCTCTCTCTCTGTCACACTCACACAAACACACAGAGGAGCACATACTCACAAGCACCTGCCACACGATTCGTTAAATTATTGATGGCATGCTGCCGTCTCTGCACATGCCAAGCTCTGATGGTTGCCACGTATGGGCTGCTTGTGTAGCGTGATGCAGGACTTCCCGTAGAGCTATGTAAAGAGTTGAGAGCACGGGACTCGTGTTGTCTCATCATGGCCCAATATTGACCTAGGCTCTTATGTGAACAAGTGAGCCTTAAGGTAATAAGTGCTGGACCAAAATGCTCTCAGCGCACACTGGACTTGACTCAAGGCAGAAAACAAAGACGCCATTAGTGGAAGACGTGCCTGAGACACTCAGTGTTAACATCTTCACTTGAATAGCAGCATGGACAATGCTCTGACAAGGCCAGGAAGAACAATCCAGAAGAGAGAGTAAAGGAGAGCGAGGGTGTGTGTAGTTTATGTGTGTGTGTGTGTGTGTGTGTGTGTGTGTGTGTGTGTGTGTGTGTGTGTTGAAAGAGAAAAGGTTTGCTTCTAACCTGTAAGGTCTCTGATCATCCTCTTTTTGTCTCTGCAGATCCACTCTTCTTGGTCACACAATTGAAAGAGGTGGGTGGGTTTGCAGCTGAAGCCTATATGTGTACACGTACACACACACACACACACACACACACACACACACACAGAGAGAGAGAGAGAGAGAGAAGAAAGAGAGGAATGGCATATGCAATTAGAAATAATTACTGTAACAAAGTAAGTGCCTTCACATGCACGTTCATGCACTCTAAACAGATAAGAAAACAAAGAATTCACATACATTGCAACTGTTTCTGGTCAAAATCAAATAGTGAACCCCTCTACACTCTCCACGCTATGTCCACCCACAGGCACATCCCAACCAGAGGAGTCATCTTGAAACATAATGCCCCA
>NC_055957.1:38688748-38693748 GCF_018492685.1 Alosa sapidissima
CTTGGATGGAGTGCAACATCTGCAGCCACGCATCTTTCATCACGGTCACACACAGAACATAAAAAGGCTCTGGCATGCAGCAGGAGAGAAGAAAATCAAATCATATGTTTTGGAAAACACACTGTAAAAAACACTTCAGTCCCAAATCATCTAGCCCTTGTAAAATGTATTTAACCATGTATTTCATTACTTGCACAGTATCGCATGAATACATCAGATATGTCCTTCTCATGTAAGCATGTATTATTAAGTTACTCACATTAATTCTGACAATAATCCTTTCCTCAAGTATGTCTTGTACTTATATTAAAGTTAGATTCCATCTGGTAATTAAGTACATTACACTTGACACTTATGCAACACTAGGGGAATGTATTCCTTATCAGAGTGCAGTTGATATAAACTGTAATTATACATTTAGGCAAATCACTGGAGTACATTTAAAAAGCAGCGAGAAGTGATTCATGACGTAGGCAGCTGGTTAAAATGACATGCGTTCATCTGTATTTTATATGACTATAAAGATTATATGATTATTTGAAGAAGGCACCAGTTGCAAAGAAAGATGCTTCAAAAAGGGATATATTGTTGGTCACAGCCTCTTTCAATATATTCATGATGAACAATTTCATGTTTCATGTTCTAAGCCAAGCGCAAGGTGAAGAGGTGGCGGGTGACCAGGTGACAGCTCACGCTGTGGTGACGCTGATGTGAGCGGATGCGACCGTGTGGCGGGCGGAAGCCGTGAGGATCTGTGTCCTGCAGGCCTGGAGGTTTGGCCTTGGCGTCGCGCAGAGTGCAGCGGGAATCGCCGGGGGGGGGTGCAGCGCTTGCGGCACTGAGAAGAGCCCTCCAGCCATCCCCAGTGCCACCCCCCCTCCCTCACGCCCCTCATGAACATTGCAGGTCTTTTAAAGTCAGCAGCTGAAATATTTATGACGGCGCTCAAGTAGCGCTTTTTAACCTCCCCCTGACCCCATTTAGGCATTAGATGCTTCTTGGAAAGTTCTACCATGCACAGGGAGACAAAACAGATGTGAGCGATGATGACAGTTCGCCTTTTTTTTCTTCTTTCTTTTCTTTCCTCTTCTCTCTGCTCCCGCCCTTTCTGTCTGCCTCTATTCTTTCATCTTTCGGCGGGGTCTCCCGTGAGTCAGGGGCTTTTGGTAAGGTAAAACAGCTAGATTTACCAAGGCTGAGACATTACGACGTGACTGAGCGGGAATGATTGCGAAGGGCACCTTCCCCTACTGAAAGGAGATTCGGCCCTCAGGACATGTCAGGATGCTGGACTAAGCTGGACTCGATGTCACCCACCAAATGAGACAGCAAGACGATGATGGAGCTATTTTAAATAAAGCCTAGAGACGGGCCAAGGCCAGGCTGTCAAATGAAATCCGCTTGATTCCATAATAATGCCATAATTGCACATCATCAGAGCAAATCAAGGTTATTTTGCGCATTTAGGGCACTTTAAAGAAAGGGGATTAAGCACGCCACAGCATGCTGTTTATAACGGATGGATGGAAGAATCAAATAGGGCTCAGTGGAAAGAAAGGACCTCCTGGAAGTCCTGGAAAATAAACAACATGCTTTAACCATTTACTTTTTATTGTTTACAACCATACAAGCTTACAAGCGTATGACCAGGCTGTGAACTCCCAACAACTGTCTGTAACAGTCTATGCCCACCATTGATTTACTCTCATGCCCATCACACACACACAGACACACACACACACACACACACACACACACACACTAAAGCCTGACAGTACGGGAGTGCCATCAGAGAGGAGAGGAGTTGGGCACAACTTCAGCCGAGCTCTGCTGTCATGGGTGATGGGTGTGGGTATTTTCAGACTGGCAGGACACCGGTCTACCCCTCAGGGGCCTGGAGGCCAGCGTTAACCCTTGTAGGTTAGTTTTTTTTTCTGGTTCTGTGAAGGCCCTGATTTTAATATATGTATAAATATGCGAAGCTGGGGGCCGCCACACTGGAGCGAGGGGCCACCGGGAGATGTCAGCTCCACGAGTGGCTTGCCTGCAGTCACGCGCCAGCACACACTGACGCGTCCCCCTGCACCCCTCCACACACAAACACCCACACACACACACACACACACGTACACACACGCACACACACATACACGCACACGCACACGCACACACACACACACACACAAATACACACACACACACGCACACACACACACACACACACACACACACACACACACATACACACGCACACGCACACACACACGCACACACACACACACACATACACACACACACACACACACACACACACACACAAAGTAATACCAGTTCATGCACACACAAGTATGCACGTTCACACATACATGGATTTACACAGTGTGCCTTGCTGCAGATAGAGCAACTTTTCAGAAACAGCACAGGAGCCTTCCTGTCATGTCAACCCTGCTCTCAAGTTTGGTGTATTGTATTTTAGAACTTCTCCCATTATAATAAGTTGCTCTAGAGGAACTGTGCAGAATACTTGTCGGCTTGCAATTTCAAGACAGAGAATGTTTAGGTTTCTGTTAAAAGCCGTTTCATGCTGTTTCATAATTCACAAGAAGAGGTATCAAGCAAACTGAGAAGGAGAGAAGGATTCTTTAAATACCCTTTGATGAACTTTAGTCTGAGAGGGCACGCCGCTAAAAAAGTTGGACTTCTATTACTCCACTGGCTCTACAAATTAGGTACTGAAATATTAATGTCATGCCCTCAGACACTAAAGCTAGGGTTTGGTGCAGAGATGAAGTTGGTTTGGGAGCTCTACAGCCACTGCACAACACACACAGTTCACCGCTGAGATTGTTCTGTAGAAGTTTGCAGAAGTTTGCCAGAGCGAAGGCTCGTTTGATGTTGTGCTGCTGAGATGTTTTGGGTCTGGGGAGAGTGCTGCAAAACACTCAGACATAGACAGACAAATGAGCACAGAAAGAGATGATTTAGGAGTCCAGCAGTCCTGATCGGAGTGGCTCCTCCTCACAGACACTGAAGTGTCTCTGTGTGTCCTCACTCAACAAGCCACTGACTTCTGTTTCTCCTACTGCCAGACAGCAGCCAGCAGAAAGTTGACGGTTTAATGATGAAATGGTGGGGAAAAGCAATGCCCTGTCACATTTAATTTTGGGTAAGGGTTAAAGTGTCATCGTCAAAATCCTCACCATAATCATCGTAATCGTTCTCATCATTATCGTCATCACGCACACGCACACGCACATGCACACACACACACGCAGACACAAACACACACACACACACACACACACACACACACACACACACACACACACACACACACAGACACACACACAGACACACACACACACACACACACAAAAGGATTCCCCTGCGTGGCTGTCTCGAGCTGTTTTTATATGGAGACGCAGAGAGTGGCACAGTGGAGCTGCTCCAGCTTCTGCTGCGCCTCCATAATGCATCAGAGCTTTTGACCTACGCTGCTGAATAATGAATGGCTATCTTGATTGAGTTTGGTCCGCCCTCTCACCGCACTCCGCCGAGCCCTAAACGAACAGGCGCCAGTGCCCCCCAGCCCCCACCCCACCCCCCCGACTCTTCCCTCAGCTTTCCGCACCACAGCGGCTTTGCGTCCGGAGATTTTGGGACTCGCTGAGTGTTCCCTGACAGAGATAGACAGATTGATAGATAGATAGTGGCGATAGATAGGTAGAGTAGTGGGGGAGGAGGCAGGGGCACGTGGAGGGTTGCTATGGTGTTTAATGGCACAAGGAATGGAGTCTTTTCTTCATGTGGCATAACATTGTCCAATGATGAGGATTACATGTTACTTTTAAATTACTGTGATGAAAAATCATACTAATAAATTATCAACTATATCAGTTTGTGAGCTTTTATAATGGTTCCATTATGTTGTCTGCCTGATATTTGTAAACAAGCTACATTATGTTATATCTCTGAAACTGTGTGTTCATTACCATGGGCTATAAAACATCAGCTACTGTAGCTGTATAGTGCATTACAATAATTGGCCTTACTTTTTCATTATTAAACTGATTTTAAAGGTAGATATGAAACAATACAGAGAATAAGAGAGCAGGCCAAAGCCAGAGTTAAGTTTTATTATTGATGTCTTTTTAAAATTAAAAAATGTACTGATAACATGATACCATTTTAATTAACTGCCTTTGTTGATAATAATCCCATCGGTAAAGTGAATAATGAGTTAATTTTAATTAAATTAATTTCTCTGAGGAGGATTTTATTTTGAGACTTGGTTTATATCATATTGTAAATAGCAACTGGCTCCTAATATCATTTATGTTCTATTTTTTTCCACTGCAGAAACGAAACGAAAACATGGAATTGTTTTTATTCTCTTGGCCACATTAATGAACTCTGAACCTTTATGTCTCACTCTCCGTAATGTGCGGCGGGAATCAGACTCCCATGACTCCTATTAAAATAATATGGTTGAATGCCAAGGGACGCATTTCAGAAAACTCTGACCAAGAGAAAACTTTGAGCTATTATACGGCCAACTGGAAATGATTAATCATATGAAAAACAACACTCCCTTCGTTGTCTGTAAAAAAAAAATAAGCAGGTGAGTTTGTGTTTGAGACTAACTGAAGTGTTTGAGACTAACTGGAATCTGTTTAATTGAGAGGATACGTAAATTCAAATGTGTTACACTTATGTGGGGGACAAACAGTGAGCTACTTCAAAGATATAGACCATTTAAATAGTGACTCATTCTGGTAGCAGAAAATGAATCAATAAAGAGGTTCTCCAAAGCAGTAGTTTACTGTAAAAAACAATTCAGTATAATTTATAACATGCAGACATCACCTCTGTATCAAACAGTGCAGTCATGTCAATCATTATCAGTCATTATCTAAATGACTTTCATCAGAAGTTTAAGCTAATAATAATAACAATAATAATAATAATAATAATAACAATAATCAAATGAATTTAAAATT
>NC_055957.1:38698748-38756248 GCF_018492685.1 Alosa sapidissima
TTCTACAGTAAATAAAAGCTAGATAACAACACACTACAAATACAAAACATGTTACATGCCAACACTAATGTTATATGGAATAACTGCAACTATACATACATTATTAATTTATATGAATTCCTATTACGTAATTGCAATTATACTTAATTTATTTGCTTGATGTATACACATAGTAATATAATATACGTTCCATATTTGCACACATACAAACAAACAAACGTATAGAAACACACACAAACACATGCATACAACAGGGAGATAGTCGGCATGTTGTCTGCAATATCGGGGCGCTCTCCTTTCTCCGTGGTATGTAACAGAGTTTCCTGAAGGTCCACATCTACCTACACTGTCCTTGCAATGAGTGTAAAATGAGCCACAGATGGAAAAGGTACGTATGAATTCAGGTCATGGCCGGTCAGGCCGACACACACATTCTCGCAGCTAATGTTGAGTAAGAGTGAGACGGTTTGTTTTCAAAGTGTATCATAAAGCATGAGTCAAACCCACAGGAAAACTCTAGCAGTGTATGAAGGTTATCAAAATACAGAGGCTTGCAATTTGGCATAATCTCTCTCTCTCTCTCTCTGTTTTTGAATATTTTGTGGATGTGAGTTTGGGGATGGTGGTGGGGGGGGGGGGTGGAGGGAGGTTTTATTATGGGTTGGTTTTAATGTTACCTGGTTTCCTTTTTTGACTGTCAATAAAGGAACCTTAAAAGTCAAAGTCTCTCTCTCTCTCTCTCTCTCTCTCTCTCTCTCTCTCTCTCTCTCTCTCTCTCTCTCTCTCTCTCTCTCTCTCTCTCTCTCTCTCTCTCAATTACTTTTGTTTTTAATTGGGCAATTTGCCTTTTCCGAAACTACAAAAATGGCAAATTGAAACCAGATGATATGTGTACATAGCTGTTTTAGTGTTCATGGTCACGTTATATAAGAGTGTCTAAGTTAAGGCGAGGCCTTTCTTATTTTTTTCTCTTCACTGCTGACTCTTTCTACTTTTCATTGCAATAAATATTAAATTGAATGTCAAACTCTCTCTCTTTAAAATGAATTATTAAATGACAGACACTCTGTCTGCTTGATACATGACACTCCGAGGGCACTTTGTAGAGACAGCCGAGCTGCTGTTTCATGGGGAGATGTTGGGAGTTGCACACAGAGTTCAACCGCAGGTCACCATCATTAATGTTGCAGTGGGGTGTGAGCGGCAGCGGGGGACCCACGCCACGACCACGCCACGACCACGCTGGGACGGCAGACACAACACTGCACTGCACAGGCCAGTCGCTCACTCCCCTTCGCCCTCCCGACTTCCCGCCCATGCGCCTGCCACAACGCCACTCAGATGGCTGCCATAATGTTGTCTCTAAACTACTTTGGACGTCCTCTAAAAAAAGGATTTTTGTATAGGCATGGCTTATCTAGCAGACTTTCCACTTAGTCACAAGTCTTTATGAGTAAACAGAATGGGGCAGAGATGGGGAAAAATGATGTCATGCAAGGTTAAGGTTACATTTTAGATTTGTCTCAACACAAAAAAAAAACATTATGAAGAAGTCAGAGTAATGCAGAGAGAGAAAAACAGACAGATAAAGAGAGAGAGAGAGAGAGAGAGAGAGAGAGAGAGAGAGGGGATTTCAAAATTAAATCAATGTTTCTGACAATTACTAAAGCACATTGACGGAAAATGAGGATAACATGTGTGCTACCCTAAGCAGATAGTAGAAAATGTGAAGCCTCTCACAGACTCTAGCCTCACCACTTCATGAGTGTTGCTCTAGCATGATGTATGCTGCAGGTTGACAAGAGGCAGTGACATGAATACCAAATAAACTGACTTGTTCCTAAGGCATATTGAGAGAGACAAATCACTTCAAGTGTACAGTATAAAAACATACATGTTCACCCCAGATCAAAGCTGGACTGATAGATCCAACGAGGCCAGCATATTACAGTGAATCTGGCTCAGTTGACCCATTGGCTCAGTCCTGTGAGAGCGAGAGACAGAGCACAGACAAACATATGGCACTCTTCCTCTTTAATGTTGTTGCCAAAGCTAAAATACTCTATGTACATATCTTATACTACGCCACAAAAAGCTGTGACTGACTGAGATTGCATTTAAGGTTTTTCCAGAGCTTTTTTTTCTGGATGACTTAATTTATGTACTGTATGTGTTGGTGGATGTTGACATATGATGACATATTTTGTCTGATTGTCTGGTGTTTGACACCTTCACTCTAAGTTGAATGTCAACTGTGTTATGATGAAGGACGTGAGTTGCGTGTGAGTCAAAAGTCATGTTTTGCAAATTTCATATTACTTTTACAATAATAATTTAAAGCATTTTTTCCCTATTTTCAATTCAGTTCAAAACATCTTTAAACCAATTTTGATAGTATATGGTCATGTGAAATAGGAACAAACACACCACTGGTTTTCAATTAGCTGCGCAGACTATGCACGATGTACGATGTAGTTCTGTTATCCTAGAAGGACCACCAGAGAACATGGGACAACTGCATAACATCACCAACTATGTCACAAAAGGACACTATTTAGCATGCTAGCAGTACTGCCACCTGAGCTGTCGAGTTATGACAACAAGATTTCTGTATGCCTTGTCCTAAACAATGCATTCTAACTGCAAATGACTGTCCGCGACAAAACCAGTTTGATTACTTTGCTTTCAATTGAATGAATGTCTTAACTGGCTGCAACACGATTAAGAGCTGTTCAGCACGATGGCGTGTGCCGTTTTGAGCAAAACTTTTGATGGAGGACCTGTTTCTATTTTCTTTGGTCACTCGCAGAGACATGACAGAACTAAAATGCATATTGCAGTTTACGACACATTTTAGTCCATTTTTTAGTCCATTGTGTTTACTAAAAGGTTTGCAATTATTGTTGTGCTGTAATACTTAACATCTCCTCTGCATTAATGTGTTAACATTTTATCATAGATTACATTCTGATATTTTGGATGAAAGTTTTTAGATATGTAACCCTGCTGATTGAACATACTGTAAACATGTTGCTTGTGGTTCATAAGACTTTGGCTCTCCTGTTGAACCTAACCCTAACGCATGCAGACTATTAATAATAATAATAATAATAATAATAATAATAATAATAATAAGGTGTATTTGTGTAGCACCTTTCTTACACAGAATGCAACTCAAAGTGCTTTTGATTTGGAGCATTTAATACAATAATCGAGAAAAAAATGTAATAATACAAATAAATAAATAAATAAATAAACCACTAACCAGCCAGCATAGGCTGCTGATGCCTATGTACTAAGTGCAGGTGTGGCAACAGGCAGGATGCTGAGCATACCTAGCCTGTGTACATCCCCTGGTGCACCCTAACACTATTCTTCCCAGTCTGATGCCCTGCTGGAGTACCCTACCACTAGCCTTCCCAGTCTGATGCCCTGGTGCACCCTAACACTAGCCTTCCCAGTCTGATGCCCTGGTGCACCCTAACACTAGCCTTCCCAGTCTGATGCCCAGTAGGGAAGAGCATCATGATTGCATTCAAGTCATTACCCACATTCCAACAGACCTGAGATGGTATGCTAAATTGGGACACCTAAGCTCCAGTGGGTGTGGCTCTTCCCCAAACTTATGAATGTCAGTGAAACTATGGGAAAGCCAACGCTGTAGGGTCCTGTGTGATCAAAAGGTGGATTTAATGTTTAATTGTAGCTTAATATAGCCTACTACAGAATTCTGGAAAGCAAAACATGTCCCACATTAGGGCAATCTACCTCAGGTCCTTTCAGCTCATTAATCGTGTTGTAATGCCAGATGCTGCGAGATAGTGACTTCTCTGGTTTGTACCTCATGGCCAACTGGTATTTAAGACAACAGCCAGTAAAGGGTATCACAGAAGGCTTCAGACAAAGGCACAAGAAACAACAGATGTGATGGTTTAACACTATGTAGAACAACAAGATGGTGATGCTGAAATGCCAGTATCTAAAACACAAATGAATGATAGTGTTTCCTAGTTTCATACAATGTCCAGAGAAAAACAGACACTAGCCAATGTGGCCAGAACATTCTGTCTACAAACACGGCTGTTATCATTTATATTGATGATAGCATACTTTATCTTTAATCAACATTCAAAGCATTTGTATGAGGAGCAGATTTTGCACAGAAGGCAGCGTGGCCTTTCACTGTAGCCAGAATGGGAGCTCTTGATTATGTTCCTCTTGCCTTGTACAGTTAATTGAAATGCTTTCTCTGTGAGAGCGACTGCAAAGAGCCTGATCAATACAGAGTCTGATGTGTAAATTGATCTCTAAAGTAGTCATCACACTTAGTGAAGTGTTCAATCAGGGTAATTCAGTGGCGTTTGCGCCTTGTGTGGTTTTCGGGGCCAATTCATTTGCTGTGAATTTTCAATGGATCAATCCCCAATGCCATTTAAGCATTTGTTAGCGAAAGAACACGTCTCCTATTAAGAGGGATGTTTTCGTGTTCTATTGGGTGAGTTGGAGAGCCGGTGTTGCCTCTCATTCTTCTCACTCATCTGAACTGAACTTAACTGCAGGCTGCTGCAGAACATTTGACAAAGACTTCTTCAAAGCCATGTTGGCGCACAAAAGAGTAACTACAGGAGTGGGACACAATTCGCCTCCCACAGCTGAACTGGGAAACACAATAGAGGGAAGATTAAATTTGTAAAAGTCATAAAAAGATGTGCGCTCAGAGGCATGACAGGTTTATTTAACACAAGAGACTAGCACAACAAATACATACTACAGCCATACGTAGAGTAGGCCTGCAACTCTCACACACATCTCATCAGAACGAGACTCTACACCACATGGCTACACATAGACTAGGCCTGCAACTCTCATACACATCTCATCCCAATGAGACAGCACTAAGGTTGATCCCCACCCCATCTCCACTCTCTGAACCTTTACTGGCCAATTAAGTCTGGGCTCTATTAGTAGAGCCATAACTGTGGGGAACCCAGGGCCCTTCTTTAACCGAGGCAGTGAGAGATGTCTAACGGTGCCCAGGAGAGAGCTTGGCAGGGAAAGGGCCATGCCGCCCGGGAAAGCTCTGCCCACCACTGACGCCAGGGCTCAGACAAGTCCTCACCACTCCAGCGCCACGCTGCTCCCAAAGCACCATGGGAGCTCTGAGGCTCACCACCGGTGTCATGTGTTCAAGACCCAAGCTATATATATATTTCATTTTTTATGTTCAGAGCCTATATGGTGTGCACATCCATCTTTGATTAGCCTGTCTTGCATGTTGCTTTTGTGCTGACTGTGTGTATGTATGTATGCATGTATACATGCACATATGTGTGTTTGTATGTATGTGTGTGCGTGTGTGTGTGTGTAAGAGAGAGAGAGAGAGAGCGAGGATATTAGAGAGGTTATGCAAATTTGACAGATGTTTGATCTTAACATAACCATTGCGTTTTCAGTGCTGGACATGGCCAGTGGCACTAGGGCCCGGTGAAGCTGGGGGTGAGGGTGGTGGCGGTGCGGGTGCGGTTGTGGGTTGGAGGAGAGGAACAAGTGGCGTGAAGCCCATTCCCCTGGAGGATATCCTGTCTCCTGCTCTCACGTCAACACGCCGGCCGCCAGGGCACAGGGAGTAAGTGCTGCCAAGCAGGAGCTCTCTGCTCTCCACCTCTAAAGATGAGCACAGGCCACACTAATGCACTCCCCTGTCCTCACACTGATTTGAGGCAGCGCAACATTCTAGTGTGTGTAATGTGTGTGTGTGTGTGTGGGGGGGGGGGGGGGTGGGTATGTGTTAAGTATGTGTTAAAAGCATGAATCCGGACCAAATACACTGTATAACTTCTGGTTTTGACCAATATTCATATGGTTAAACTTGTTCCTTTCCAGGAATAAAATGACATGGCTCTCCTACAAATGAGATGTACTGTAATGAAAGAAAGATGAAGAGAGAGAGAAAGTAAGAGAGAGAGAGAGAGAGAGAGAGAGAGAGAGAGAGAAAGAGCGAGAGAGAGAGAGAGAGAGAGAAAGAGAGAACTATGGATTTTTCTTCTGAAAATAATCTCAGCTTTCACACTTCAAGGACACAGTGGGGGTTTTCCTTTGAAACAAAGTGAATCCAGAGCCACCCACAGGTAGAGGCAAGGTGAGGAGTAAACAGAGACAGAGGAAACCATGACGATGGAAGCAGAAAGGGGGACGAGGTAACACTGGGGTAAATTACAAACCAGCAAGTAAAAGAGAAATTACATTTGGTAAATCTGAGGTTAAAAAAAAGACTTCAATAGAAATGTTCACGATCTTGGTAGCATAAGTAAGTTTAAAAAGACAGCACTGAGAAAATTGTCCCTATATTATGCTTTAGCCTTCAACATTTCAATACGGTCTGTTCATTAATGGAAGGAGTGGAGAGGTAATGAAAATGGATGCTCTCTTCTCTTCAAAAGACAATTATGCCATTTTGGTCCCAAATGGGAGCTGCGTCATGACAGTCAAAAACCAATATGAGATAAAGAGACATTATATGACAGGCCAAATGCAAGGCACATGTCATACACGTCCACATACAGACATTCAAATCCAGCACTGTCGCCAAGGTCTTTTCTGTCTTTCCTTTTTTCAAATGTACTTTACAAACCTTTTTTCTTCATCATTTATCATTTTTAACAAACCCATTGACGTTGAAAATTAAAAGTTCTTGTGCTATAAAAGAATCAAGCATAGCTGGAGTGTCAAAGTAACACAAAAGAATTGTCTGCAATGTTTCTCTTTAATCAAAAAATGACTGGACCGTACGTTTACCCTTGCTGTCTTTGATTATTTTTTCTTGCTTTGGAAACCAGACAACAAGATTATTGTGTGGAATGAATTCTTGTGTGGATAGACATTCATTTCTAATTTAATTATCCCTTTTGCAACACAGATACTATTTATTTTAGAGTAAAGTGCCCTTTCAAACGAGTTATATTGAAAAACAAATAACTGGACAATGTTGTAAAAAAATATATATATAAAAGATAAAAGTAACAATTACTTGGAAAACACAAATGTTGTTGTCCTTGTTGTTGATGCTGTTATTATTATTAATATTATTATTATTATTATTATTATTATAATAATAATAATAATAATAATTATTATTATTATTATTATTATTATTATTATTAGCAGCAGCAGCAGCAGTAGTAGTAGCTAGTGGTAGCAGCCTAGTAGCAGTAATAGTGCAGTGGCTTTATTAAGTTGATGTTTTGGAATATTTCCATATAAAAAAATAATAGTACTAATAATTAGGTATACATCAATGAACCCAGGGTGCCGCTGTTATCAGTGAAGAATGGTTTATTCTATATGTGTCCCTGTGGGTTTATGAATGTGTTGATGTAAGAGTGATGTCCTGTGTGTGCGGGTGTGGGCGGGGAGCTGATCAAATGCAGTAATGACATATGCAAAGCACTGATGATGGCTATAATGAGTCAATGGTGATGCAACACTAGCCCATGAAATGGAAATCAAAGTTACAGCCCCAGTGAAAGGTAGTCTTTCATGTATCCCTTTGCATTTGTGCAGTTAGCCCACCACTACATCAATCAGCAGAATAATGATTGCTTCGTTATGAAACAAACCTTCCTGTTCAGCTTCTCTCCTATTACACACTAAATCACTTTATACCACATAAAAGAGAAACAATTCTGGGAGGGAAGATATGGTGTGCATGCATGGGTGTGTGTGTGTTTATGTGTTTTGTGTGTGTGTGTGTGTGTGTGTGTGTGTGTGTGTGTGTGTACGTATTTGGGGTGTGGAGTATGATGAAAACCCTGTTTCACCATTCAAAGTTTCTGGTTTCTAGTTGTCTTGCCTACTGTACTCGTCCCTGCTCCGTGCCTGGCTGGTTCATTAACTGCACGAGTGGGATGCAATATGACTGACTATCCAGAGAGCCTAAATTGCAGGGAAGCTGCATGGGCTTTACAGTAATATAATTATGACAGTCATTTACAAGCAATTTCATAATTTCATTCAAACTTTATTTGAATGGAGACATCAGCCTCCTCCCACTGAGGAAGAAACACTTAACACACACACAGACACATGCATACCTTGATGCACACACACGCACACACACACCCACGCACACATACACACCCACACATGCATGGATACCTGGATGCACACACACGCACGCACGTATGCACGCACGCACACACACGCACACACGCACACACACACACACACACACACACACACACACACACACACTCACACAGAGAGAAAGACAAATGTCAGGTAACCCATCAAAAGTGCCCTGACACACAAGAACCATATTTAGTTTATTCTTGGAGCAAATTATTTTAGATTTAATTGGAGGTTAAATATTCTGATGAAAGTTTATTGGTATCTGAGCTTTACGCCCTATTAAACCACACTCATCTTTCCCGTTCCCCTGAAGCAATGACTTGATTAGCTGGTTATCTTTTAATGGCACTGTACAAGCCACTAACTCATTCACAGAGTCAAGACAATGTACAAACACACATGCTGAGTGGATGGTCAGAGGACTACAGGGCAGTGAGGAGCAATGGGTTGAATTTGATCAAAAGTGTATTGGATTAAATAGGACTCACACAGAGTGTAACTTTATGGTACCAAACCACTGCTAAATCAATGGGAAAACAAGGACGTTGTAAACCAGTGATAAAACAAAGTGGTAAAAATGTAAAATTTCAACTGAAAAGCAATTTTAGCTGTTCAGAAGATTTCCAAGGAGAAATAACTACATTGCTGTCATCATTACAGTAACACCGCAAAGACAAAAGACTTATAATTGAATAATAATGAAAAAAGCTATTCAGGTGTGTCTGAAATATTTTTGTATAAATTCTTATTTGCTGGCAGTAGATAAGATGCATTTGGGAGGTGATGGGAAGTGGGAACGCATTATGAAGTTCGCTGCATAAGTCAGCCTGGCCTCGGAGCTGTGCTAAACGTCTGACGGATAACTCATAACTTTGCCCACCACACCAACCTTGAATGTTAATAAGCCACCGCGTTCCTAATTAAAAAAAGGGGAATGCAGAGCCCGTGCCAAAATATTTTCATTTAGAGAATTAAAGCAGTTTGATAACCCTCCCCTGATGCAGTTTGATTTCCATTCATGCAGCAAATGACATTCTAAATCACAATAAGTCCAAAGCCACTCTGTGATTCTATTTTCTACTTGATGAGCGGGACAAGTGCTTGAAAGAAATAATGTTGGAGAATAGATAAGAATTTGACGGGGGAAAAAAATCAATTCCACAGGATGAAGAAGCAATTTTGTAATGAATTACACATCACAGAGTGCTGATTGAAATGAATCTTTTTTTTTCTTCTGTTGCAAGGTTTGGTTGCGATGAATAAAATAAAAAAGTTGTTGGATCCTGGGACTGGTTTGGTAGCCAAAAGTACATCAACAAACTCAGCAGGAAAGCCATCCGTTCATTTGGTAATATTGTGGATCCGGCCATTTCAGTGTCTGCCCACGGTGTAATCAATGTTTATGCATGATGACCCTCTGAATAGAAAGCACGGCCACGAGGCTTTTGTGCACAGGGGTCCTGTCCATGCTGTCTCTGATAACATAGTTCACGCTAGGTCAAATCACATTTTAGAACACCTAATCTGTGTTTGCCTGTGTGTGAGTGTGTGTTTGAGAGAGGGAAAGAAACCGAGGGAGACAGAGCAAAAGAATAACTTAACTAAAGAGACACTGAAAATGGCTTTAAGTGTTTAGGAACCTAATCAGCATATGAAGAGGAGCTGGGAAAGGCCAACACACCATAGTATCAGCGCTACTTTAGGGAGTGGAGGATCCTCAGTGCTGTCACCCCGATAGAGATGTTTAGCTCTTAATAACCTGCCAACCTCCATGCTATGGCACAGACTTAATAGCTCTGCCCAAGGATCCACCTGCTTCAGAGGAAAAAGATTTTGTCTGCTTTTCCTGCTCGGGCGATCCCCTGCATCCTCCTAGGGTACTCATGCAGTAGCCCAGGGTGGCCTGGAGATTAAGGCCAGGAGAGTCCAGATACTGCAAACGCTATTGCACTAGCCGGGTGGTGTGACTCCCTGTAGACTTTTCTGTGAATTTCTAAAGAATTTGGAAGAAATAGGCCTTGATTTACTAGTGTTTCTGATGAAGACCCTCTTTAAGAAACGTGGTCTTGCAGTTACTTCATGCAAAGTAAGCCGATTAGTGAAATAGAATAGGATGAATGGCTTTGCTGTACCATTATTTCCTAAACCACTTTTAAGTACAGTGTTTACATCTTGCAAGCGTTACATCAATTGTCTTATCTGATGTGAGCTTTTGCCAGTGGTGTCACAGTCCCTGTGTAAAACAGGTGTAGCAGTTTGACTAAAATATACTGCACACAAACTGATGACATGCCTCTACTTGAAATGATGTGGAAGTTCTTGTGGTAATGACTTAGACACAGATTTATTTTAAGTGGTTTGTGTGGTTTATGTAAGGACTTTCTCTGTCTTTTCTCTCTTGTTGGGTCTTATAGCATGGCGGGAGTCATGGCTCTTACTCAGACCACTGCTCCTGGCCTAGACTCTGATGGGCTATTTGTGAGCCCTTGCTGGAAATCACTCGGCTAAGTGATTAGCCAAAATATGCCATGGCACACACACAAAAATCATTGTAGCGATGTTAAATGTCGTTAATCGTCGCTAAAGTCAAAAGGTTTGGTCGCCGAGAGTTGAAGGAACAGCATGGGGTGGACTTTTAAAACGTACATCAGTGGCGTGCCTTTTTTATTATCATTTTTTTTTTTTTAAATTGTGATTAAAAATGGGTTGTTAATGAGGCATGAAGACTAATTGGGGCTGTCACTGTGTCGGCAGGAGACAAAGCACTTGACATTTGGAAGAGGCAAATGAAAGGATGACATCGTCCTAACCAGAGGAGGAAGAATGCAGCGGAGCTGCCAGAACAACTTTTACAGGGCAGCCATCAGAAGGGTGCAACACAAAATTGGGGGTCTTATGAATTCGTTCACATTCTTAAGTGCTCGGTCTGAAACATTAACTGGAAAACACGGCAGTGGCAGTTGAAGAAATTAATGAGGCTGAATAACTGGTTAATTCTACTTTAAGAAAGAAAAGCTCCAAGCTCAGACTTGTTTAATCCCCTGTCTGCCGGATGAAAATAACCTCAATTTTAGTTGCAGTTATAATGGAAACATGTTAATCCTCTGGCTTTTACAAAAACACTATTGAGTTAAGCATGTAAATAAAAAAGTAGATAAATAAGTCAGGAAATAAATTAATTAAATACCACAACAGACTATACATATTGTTACTGTGTACTTTTAGAAGTAGGGACTTTCATGTTTTATTCAAGAAAATATGTAAAACTCCTGTGGAGAAATTATGGATTTCTCTCTCTCTCTCTTAAATGTTTGTCTGTGTGTGTGTGTGTGTGTGTGTGGTTGTGTTTACTTTTGTATACTGTATGTGTGCATCTGTGTGTTAAGCATGTTTATTCTGTAGGACACTAGGCCAACATTAGCCCAAATATGGTATTGTATAGATCAAGCCAATTGACATAAATTGCACAAACACACACACACACACAGATGTCCATCTGCTAAATGGGAAAACACCAATGAGTGGTGTTTCTCTCAACTTATTAATTTTTCTCTTTTGTTTTTATCTTGTGAGTCATTCCCCTTGCGTAGCATAATGTATGATGGCAATGTCCGTCTTTGTGGCTTCCCTAAAAAGTAATGATACAGGCTCGCTGGCAGACTGATCACTGAAAATGTCATGCCTTTGTTGCTGCATTTGAGCAAGCTCTTTGATCACTGACAACAGAGGTATACATTGCACAATATATCATAGGGTTGATATTCTTTTAAACAGGGCATTTCAGGTTTATTTTTTAAAGTGTCTTAAATGTAACCTTTTTGTAACAAATGACTAGTGTTAATCTACTGAGCCATGAAGGAAATGTTAATAAATCAAATTTCACATGCAAAAGAAGCAAAATGACAACAACGTATTTTAGGCATGCATGGCTTATCTTATTCACTCAGTAAATTAATAGCTTTGACAGAGTAGATGATAAACAAAAACCTTCAGTCATATTTACATATATTGTAGGATTACATAGCTTATTTGACATCTGGAAATGAAGTATCTGACATCAAAATTCCTACACAGTCATTAAGATTACACAATTAATCAGCACTCTTACTCATTATCATAACTATCCATAACTATCAAAATTGAATAGAACATGGAAATCATACTGTAGACTAGGAAAAGCATTTATTTTGCACTGATATGTGTTTTTTGCTCTAATCACTGAACTACACTTTCACCATTCAGGAGGGCAAAATAGTGATTAAAATTAAAAATTAAAGTCTTGTCCTGCAGTTACTTTTTGGTATAAAAAGGTCAGGTCCTTCCAAATGCCATTCCTACATCAGAATCTACTCTTCAATTCAACATAATAATTTCTTAACAGAAAAAAAAAACATGGAAAATGTTATTTACTGCACTTTCAAATTCTCTCTAAAAAAGAAAAATTACACCTTTCATACTTCAAAAAGCGGTCAAAGAAAGTAGACAGGAACAAAGTGCTGAGCGCTGAACGTGGGAAGTGAAACAGCTTGACTTCATGAGGGTTCTCCTGTGCAGGGAACAGCAATGCACAAAGGTACAATCCGTGTACTGCACCCAGTAGGGCAATCAGAGCTGGATGAGGTGCATTAGCTACGACACGGGAGGGGGAGAATACTTCATAAGGCAAATTAGTCCAATATCTCATAAGTGATGGTTGCTGAGTTTACAGAGCTAAAGCACTGAAGGTGGAACTTCAGGACTGCAGAGCTCCTTCTGCATACAGAAGCAAGCACCACTGATGCTAATAAGTCATTTGCGTGTGTGATTTTAAGCATGTGTTACCAATAGGATAAATACAAATAAAAAACAGGCTGGGAAAAAAAATAGGAAGACATACCTCACAGTGGGTCTTGATGAAGGCAACTGGTTTCATAGGTTTCATAGCACTGTTTTACAGTTGTCCATCAACATAAAAAAAAAGATTAAGCACACGTTTGATACACCACTAACATACACAGTGTTGTTTGTGTAGAGCAAATAAAGGAAGACGATAAAGAGGCCGATCCACAAAATGAGTGACTGTTTCTGACTTTCTGAACAAATATTTGAACGTGGATTCACCTTGGGAGGAAGGCTTGGAGACATGCACGTGCCATTACTCATTCATAGACTTTATTAGCTTGTTAATTATTGATATCCCAATTAGTGGGTAGTTGAGAGGCATAGCTATGTGATGGCTGCTTTACCGTTGGGTACAACTAAGTGTGCAGTGGCGTCGGCTGATTTAAGGAAGAAAGCCTTTAGGAACTTTCTTAGGGAAACCAATTTTACCTTAATTGACTCTCTCTCTCTCCCTCCCTTCATTTCAAAAAGGTTTGACTACATTTAACACTACCATTTATTAAAGCCTTATATCTTCACAAAAACACACATAAGCATGCACTTCCATCTCAAAGGAGTAAATGCATAGAAGGTATAGCATAGATCAGAATGACTACAACAGACCCTCGCTGAGTATTACTTGTGAGGTATTTGTGATATCAAGAATCAAGACATTTGTAGTTGCACGTTTCTTTCAGCTTCCTAAAGCATTCATGGCATAAAGCATATTATGCTTCCTATTAGAATGTTCATGTCCACAATAAAACACCATAAAAGTAGAATATCATGTCTCCCTGTGATAATATGGTGCTGCTTATTGCCACATTTATTTTATTCTGCATTTGGATCACAATTTAAATTCTTGAACATTTGTTGATTTTGAGCATTTCACGTAATTTCATATGTGTATTTGAACTATTGCTGCCTAAACTAGATGTACCGCAGAGCAGTACAAAATATGACCGCCGCCCAGTCCAGCACATTTTTTCAACAAAAATAAATCACGCTGAAAAGCCTATATGATTCTAACTGTCTCACTAAATTGCATTATCCACACTCAATTCTCACTGGTATCTGCTAGACAACAAGTACCAAAACATGATTAGTTCATAGATTTCACATGTAAAATTTATTTTATACAACCCAACCCCCATCTTGCCTGTTCATAATTCTGAGAAATTCTTGAATTGTGTGCATGTGTGCGTATACACGTTTATGTTTATGTGTGTGGGTGTGTGTGTGTGTGTGTGTGTGTGTGTGCGTGCTTGTGTGTTTGCCTGCGTATATGTGTTTGTGCATGTGCATGCATGAACGAAAGTTCACAAAACTTGGCATGCATTTGGAGGGTGTCATAATGATCCTACACTTTCAATTTCGTGCAGTTTTGACCATGTCAGCCAGAGATATTGTGATGAAAACACCTAATTTTTTGCTTTTTAATTTTTAACTAGGTGGCGCTATACATGAAATAAGTGGTAATGGGATGGGTTGACATGCCCCCTTAAGACCAACATACAAAAAAAAGGTGGGCCTCCTAGGCCCTACGGTTCTCGAGATATTCACAGAAAACTGTCTCCGGCCACCTACAGGCCAGTTGGTGTATAGTAACATAAATTAATTTATTGTGTGGCCCCCCATGAACGGAATTCGACGAAACTTGGCGTGCATTCAGAGGGTGTCATAATGATCCTACACTTCCAATTTCGTGCAGTTTTGACTATGTTAGGTCACAGATACCTGCGATTACAACACCTCATTTTTACTTTTTGTGTTTAACTAGGTGGCGCTATACATGAAATGAGTGGTTATGGAATGGGTTGACATGGCCCATTGAGGTCAACATACAAAAAAAAATGGTCCTCCTAAACCTTCTCGAGATATTTACAGAAAACTGTGTCTGCCCTACCTTCCTTTTGGGGGGTGCAGTCCAGCGGGGGGGCTACAGATCAAAACGAAAAACGATGGTTCCATGCTATCCATGTGGGGTTACATGCCCACCAAGTTTCGTGTACCCCGGTCTTTCAGTGTCCCGGGAATCATTGACGGAAATTTGGGCATGCGAAAAAGAAAAAAAAAAAAAAAAAAAAAAAATCTGACTAAACCTATATGACCGCCGCGCAGGGAAGCGGCGGTCATAATAAGACATTGCACATGTTTTTGTGATCAACCAATACATGAGATGTTTGTGCAAACTAAAGATATTCTGCAACCCGTGAATAGCCTAAGATACCACAGTGGACAAATCCATTTTGTCAAACGAATGGAAATTGATCTGCCAATCAGTCACCAAGGACGGTCTCATATTACAGTTTGTCTAACCAGTTGTCACATTTTCAAAACTCTAAATACAATTAGCACAGCATTGGTTATTTGTGGCCATACCATTCACACATTTCATGTTGTTTTCACACAATATGCAGTCAGTGAACACATTTCCACAATGCTTACATTTTCTTAACAAACAAGCTATACCTCCCAACAAAATTATGGATTGTTTTTGGGGTATTTACGAATGTTAACACACAACATCCCACAATAGCAAAAACAATATTCCAAACCTTAGATACAGTATAAAAACCTCTGCTTCTGCTCTACCTCGGCTGCCAAGCGGTTTTAGCATTGCCTTGGATACTGTAATATCAGATGTGATGTTGATGAAAACATGTGGCCTAACCCTGAAGATCGCAAAGATTAGATACAGTAATTTTGTGTTTTTTTTTTAGTAAGTTGCGCGCCTACTCTGGAGCTAGCCTAAATAATTGAGCACATAGTACTGCTCTACAATTACATCCATGCAGAGGCCCCCTTTGTCTTCTCCAATTCTAAAGTGTAACAAAATGTAACAAAACGTAATAAATACCAACGGGTGTAGAGGAGCTAGAGGAGAGGCTGAAACTGACTGACAAACTTATCATACAAACTCTGGAGATGACGTGGGTAGGACTGAAGCAACGATAAACGATCTGACTCCTGTAACTTCCTGTAACTGTCCATGAAAACAGAAGGCATATAGCAGGTAAATATCGTAGCAAATAGCCTGGAAATGAAACGGCTTTAAAAACATGTATTTCACTTGTCTCAATGGAGTGAACGCAGAACATGGGCTGTGGCGCAAAGAAAGGAATTAGTGATCTGCATCTCTGTTCACCAACAGCTAAGTTTGTGCTAACCCATTCGCACATATAATAGTCTAGGCTATGTTATGTTTTCTCCAACGTTAACATGAGATATGTCTCCATGTAGTGTAGTGATAATGCATAAGGTAGCCATGTTCACGTCACATGAGCCAGCTTGTTCTGTAGGCTAAAAGTATTTCTGTCCCTTCCAAACTGCGTTAAACTGGTGTGTTAAGTAGACAGAATAAAAAAAAAAACTCCTGGGGAACCCCCCAACACGACAAACACTGTACACATGCACTTTTGAAAAGCTTTTAAACGTCCATATGTGTAGCCTACCCATCTTTTAACTTAGCCTACAGCCAGTGTTGGAAAAGTTCAACGCTTGTTTTCGTGCAGTAGGCTAGCCTTTTTGATAAGCGATGTCATGGGTAGGCTGACGTGATTCGAGGGCTTTCTGTTCCTGTTTAAAGGTGTTTAAGTCGTGATTCACTCGGATCTTTCACCCGTGTCTTTAAATTAACCCATGAGTCGCGAGTCTCTAGTATCATTAACTCGGATCAGTTGAGTCCTACTACAATTCAATCTAAAACGATAAACAGCGCCACACACAAACCTCTTGCAACATTAGCTAGCCTCCTAGCCCTAGCCATCGTAGCTGCCAAAAATGTAACAATTTCGTAGGCAACCAAAACTCCACAAATCAACTCAAGCGACTGAGTGAGCAGGCAGTCCGAGATAACTGGTTAACTTCCCGCAGAGCCGGAAACATTGCAGACTCACAGACCATGGGACTCAGATTGGAGCGGCTGAGTAGCAATCCGGGTTAGTCGGATCAGCCGGCCGGTTAAGCTACGTTGAGTACGAGTCAGTCGAATCGGCCGGCTACGTTGTCATGAGTGGATCTGCGAGAGCGAGTAGCTCCTCCTCGAGGTGAAAAGCAATTCCACAACAAAAGCCATTTTTCCACTTCTGAAATAACATTCAATGTTCTGCATGTAGCCTAGACATAATTAGATTTGGTGTATAGATGTAGCATATTAAAATGCAATTAGGTCGTGCAGACAGTCCGAACTGCACGCTCATGGAGCTGCTTGAGTATCTACCCGGGTCAGTCGAATCAGCTGGGCGGGCCGGTTACGTTGTTATGAGTGCGAGTCAGCCGAATCAGCCGGCTACGTTGTCATGAGTGGATCTTTAGAGCAGCGAGTAACTCCTCGTCAAGGTGAAAAACAAATCCACAACAAAAGCCATGCTTTCACTTCTGAAATAACATATGTTCTGCACGCATAGCCTACTATAAAAAGCAATTAGGTTGCAAAGACAGTCCGAAACATTGCAAGCTCTGTATGGAGTTGCTTGAGTAGGCTAGCCTACCTGAGTCAGTTGGATCAGCCGTGCGGGCCGGTTACGTTATGTTGTTATGAGGCGAGTCAGCCGAATCAGCCGGCTACGTTGTCATGAGTGGATCTTTAAAGGAGCGAGTAACTCCTTGTCAAGGTAAAAAGCAAATCCACAACAAAAGCCATGCTTTCACTTCTGAAATAACATATGTTCTGCACGCATAGCCTACTTTAAAATGCAATTAGGTCGCGAAGACAGTCTGAAACATTGCAAGCTTTGTATGGAGAGTAGGCTAGCCTACCTGGGTCAGTCGGATCAGCCAGGCGGGCCGGTTACGTTGTTATGAGTGCGAGTCAGCCGAATCAGCCGGCTACGTTGTCATGAGTGGATCTTTAGAGGAGCGAGTAACTCCTCGTCAAGGTTAAAAGAAAATCCACAACAAAAGCCATGCGTTCACTTCTGAAATAACATATATTCTGCACGCATAGCCTACTTTAAAATGCAATTAGGTCGCGAAGACAGTCCGAAACATTGCAAGCTCTGTATGGAGTTGCTTGAGTAGGCTAGCCTACCTGGGTCATTTGGATCAGCCGGGCGGACCGGTTACGTTATGTTGTTATGAGTGCGAGTCAGTTGAATCAGCCGGCTACATGAGTGGATCTGTAGACGAGCGAGTAGCCTAGTTTCTACTCGTGTCAAGGTGATAATAATAATAGGCCTAATGAGAATAGTAGTAGTAGTAATAATAATAATAATAATAACAATAATAATAATTTATTCACTGCAGGGCATTTCTACGTTCCTGTTTCTATGTCTACATTGAAAGTCAATTGCTTAGGCTAGGTTAAGACAATAAATAAACAGTCTGGCTCAAACTGCTTTCTTTCCCGTGAGTGGGTGGAGGTTTTGACGCTATTATATTAGGCTAGTTTATATTATATTATATTATCTTATATGCTATTATATTAGGCTACCTAACAGTATAGCTATGATTAATAGTATTATTAGTTGCCTAGTATTAGCAGCCTATAATACTTATTAGAATAAATTCCTAGTAGCCTTCTATTAGTAGTAGTGGTAATAAACATTGTAGCAGAGTAGCATTAGACCTAGGCAAACTTTTCTATTGTTAACAAAACAACAACAAATAATTAATTATTATAATATAGGCTACCCTCTCTGTCAATAAGATCAACGTTTCTGAACATGAGCACCAAAAAGATGAACAATGTGTGGATGCACTTTGACCAGGAGAGCAAAACTCTAAAGGCTAAATGCAAGTGCTGCAAAAACCTGGTTTCAAATCATGGAGGATCCACATCCAACATGAGAAGGCACTTAACGAAATGAAGCACCCCACGGCACTGCTTGAACGTAGGACTGAATTTCTTTGCGATTTAGCAATACTGACTCAAATGACTCAAGTGACTCGTTCAACCCGGATCAGTTTAGTGAGTGACTCAGAATAACCCGGATCCTTAAAAGGAATCGAGTTTGACAGGCCTATTCCTGTTTATGTAAGGTTAAGGTTTTACATAGGCTACACTGTATGTTATTAACCAAAAGCGCACGCTATGTGTCGGGTCAGATCGCGGGCCGGGTATCATTTAATCATAATTAATATTTGGTTGGGGGTGGGGGCTTAATTAATGGTATTAAGGCGCCCCTGGTGCTATATAGTAAGTATATATACTCTTGTACCTCACAACATGATAGTGCTCAATTGTGACAATAAAGAGTGAATATTTTTTCTTTTTTAGTAATGTAATAAAAACATGAAACTAAAATAAAGGTTAATTTGGGATAATCACAACTGTTTGCATACTGCTGATCTGTGTAATGCTTATCATGTGGTATCCCTCAAAACCCTCTGACTCATATGACTACATTTTATTTTATTTCATTCGATTTGATTGGGATTAAAGAAAAGAATGTCGGGAAAAAATGTATGTAAATGGCGAAGCTTGGATGCGTAAGATACACTGATTGTGCTATTTATTGCCTTTTCTAATAAACTAGATCTATTTTTACATCATTGTAAACTCATTTTGAGCTACGATTTACCATCAGTTTACCGTAATTTACCAACTATTAGCCGCGGCTTATACATTGATTTTGCTAAATTTCTTCAGCTATGAGGTTAATACACGGGGGCAGTTAATATGGTATTAATATGGTTTTGTTTCTTTTAACTTGCATAAAACACTGTCCAGCGGCTTATACACGGGAAATTACTGTACTATCCATTTAATTCATGATTTACTATCAATTTTAAGGACACCAACAACTGAAACAGTTTTTATTGAATGTATACATTGTGACAAAGAGTTTTTAGAGTAGTTATGGATTTGGAATTTTAGTTCTAAATAAATATTCTTTGTAGTTATTAAACACAAATTCTATTTGACTTACAATCAAGAAGTGCCTCCATGTTTTGTTGCATAGTCTGGTTTAAAAGAAAGTTTAAATAATTTGTAAATGTACTTCCAGTATTTATTGTGTATGAATGATTAATTCTGAGTATCTAAAAGTAAAACAATCTTCAAATTAAAACCACACCACCCAAAACTTAAGGGAAACAAGAATGTCCAGCTATAACAGCACCTGGAGTCATGAGATTTTAATGGAATTGAATAAATTGCTAGATGTATACAAATATTTAGAGGGTCAGATAAGTGAAAACCATGGCAACCTCTTCCTCCTGAGTGACATAGATTGAGAGTGAACGCAGACAGTGAATGAGGATGGTTGACCATCAATAATGTATGCCAAATTAGGCACAGAGACTCGTCTGTGAGCAAAAAAAGGTCAAAGTGAGCCGATAATGATTTTTTAATGACTTACTGAGAGGATCCATTTTGCATGGCTCTTGGCCATTACTGCATTGCTGCTTAAGAGATACGTAATAACATGCACCAAGACTGATCTGAGGGGAACTTCAGTTGTCATCTTCAAGCATCGCCTTAGTTGTGCACAGCTTGGTTAAACAAACTATGGGCTATGTTACTAAAAAAACACATTCAGTCAATTCAAATACAATATATGACATTGATACAATGTTTCACTGACTGATTAAAAATCATCATAAAATAACAGAAAGATATGGATGGGTAATTCTGATCAGCCGGCTGATCTTCAACACTCTCAGGGCACTGCACTAAGTGGTCGCCAAAGGTCAGAACCTGAACTTGCCCCGGGCAGACCTTGAATAAATCAGAATCCTTAAGGACAGCAGTCCTCTTTCTCTCTCAAATTCAAATTCAAAGCTGCTTAATTAGCATGACTGTATGGGAACAGTGTTGCCAAAGCTGTTGTTACATACAACATAACATACAAGAACATAAGACCATGGGACAAAAAACAAAAACAGAAAATACATAAGAAGAGGTGGGTACATCAGTGTGGGGTGGACATAAAAGATCTAAAATTAACAGCAGCATTAAATTTCTCTCTCTCTCTCTCTCTCTCTCTCGCCAGCCTGAATGCCAGCCAGACTCTTTGCAAAGGTGAGGGCACCTAGGTGCCCTGGGCTAGCACAGGGGAGGCTGGCACGTACGCTCCGATGAGTTCAAGAGTGGCAAAATCCCCAAAAGAGCCATCCTTCATGACACAGATAACCCATTCAAATAGGCTGGGTCGTACATACCTGTCTGGGCTATTTGGGGGTCATTTCAAGGGTGACGGAGGAGTCTTGGATGCACACACATGCTTGCACACACTCAAACACACACGCACACACACTCACAAAGGCACTCAAGAACACTTAACACAGAGGTGCAACGGTGGAACAAAAAATGAGAAAGACACGGCCATTCACTTCTGCTCCTGTGTGAAATTGAAGGTGACACAGCATTTGACCGATGAACACTTTCCCACTTAATCATGCTCCATGCAATTAAAGGGATCACTAATCTAACCGTTATATCACATTATCACACTTGGTTGGCCTAATGCACTGAGTGCACTGCCTGTTTTTTGTTGTGGGTGTGTTATATATTTATTTATGCTAGAAGGAAAGGGGTGGAGAGCTGGGGGCACCGGCGGGGAGTGGGGTGTGTGTGTGTGTGTGTGTGTGTGTGTGTGTGTGTGTGTGGGGGGGGGGGGCAGGTATCCTGGCCGGAGTGTCAGTCACTCTGGGAGCCTTAGCACCAGTCAAGCAGAAACAAACCAGATGTCGCTAACACTGCACTGCATTTCCGAGTCCACCAAGTGTCCGAGAGGAGTGTTTTCCAAGGGGCGTAGTATTGGAGCTGAGGAAATGGGGATGTGTGTGTGTGTGTGTGTGTGTGTGTGTGTGTGTGTGTGTGTGTGTGTGTGTGTGTGTGTGTGTGTGTGTGTGTGTCCTTGTGTGTGTGTGTGTGTGTGTGTGTGTGTGTCTGTGTCCGTGTGTGTGTGCGTCTGTGTCCGTGTGTGTGTGTGTGTCCTTGTGTGTGTGTCCTTGTGTGTGTGTGTGTGTGTGTGTGTGTGTGTTTGTTATTTTGACTGCTGTACATGCAGATGCTTTCCAAGCTCGTCAGAAAAATTGAGAGCGAGGAAGAGGGGAAGAAAGAGAAAAGACAGAGAGATAGAGATAGAGAGGGGAGGATGAGGGAGGAGGGGGTGGAGGGAGAATCTTTCAGAGAGAGCAAGTCTACTCAGGCATGTATGACCCGGAAGCGAGGGTGAAGTGCTGCTGTCTCCCAAACTAACAGCACTGGAGGCACAGGAGCCCTGAGCAGACGCTCTGGTGTGCCTTCACCTCCGTCTGCCTCAGACCTCTACAAAACACGCCCGCACTCACCTGCCAGACACCACGCATGTTGGGGTCACCCAGAGACCTGGAGGGTTTCATTCTTTATATTTTTTTTCCCCCACTGCCGGCGCATGTCTGAATATTGTAGTGGCCCAGAACTCTTTGGACACTGCTAGCAGAATGAAACAAGAAAAAAATCTGCTCCAGACCCTCAGAGCGTCCAAATGAGACGAGGCTCACCATGTTGATTTGACCTTGCTCCACACGGTGAGCCACAAAAAACGGAAAAACATTCCTTTTCACAGATCAGTGCAACGTGGTTAGAGCAAGAACATTAAACAGATGATGGATTCTTACAAATGCGGTGAGTGCTTTTGGTACAATCAGATGCGTCTGTGTTTCCTAACCTTCACTAAAGTGGGTTCCTCGGCCCTTTTCTTCCACATCCTCCCAGTGCAACATCATTCGTCTAGAAAATGTGATCTGCGCTTACAAGCGGTACATGCCATCTGACCCATAGGTCTGCTGCTGCTGCGTCAAATGGACTTTCAATCGCAGTAGGACTTTGTGTTTGATGGCTTTGAACACTACATTATTCTGTTTGTGTAAGTGAAAGTATGTTGAAATAATCGGTTTCAAATTTGCATTATTGATACAGGTTGGGTGAACCCTTCTACCCTTTGTGCATTGAAGAATGTGCGTGCATACACACACACACACACAGATATAAACACAAAGACACATGCACATCTCTCTCTCTCACTCTCTCTGTCATACATACACACACACACATCTATACACTCCCACACCAATTTGTATCGAGCAAACATCCCTTGCTTTGCTTGACTGCCTTTTCTTATGGGAGACACACCTTTCCTATTTTATTATTATCTCAGAATATCACGGTGGCATGGGTGAACTGACGGCTGGATAGTTCTGCTGAATTTCAAACGAGTATGGATAGGTGACCGTCCCCAGGTTATTAGATTTGCAGGCTTACTGTGTGAGAGAAGAGACCGATTTGAACAGTGCTGTAGCAATGTTTTTTCGTCCCCTCAGAGTGGCTGAAATAATAATGCTGTTTAATACCAGAAAATGTAAGGTGAAAGGGTCATCTTTGGAGAGCTTTTATACCATTTTCCTTTCATGCACTCTCCGTAAATGAAGGAGTCTGCAAAGTAGGACTGCACAGTGAAAAAACAACAAAAAAACAACTCCAGTGTATAAATACTCAGACATACCCTGTCTGCAGCTAGAAAATATATGTGTATGGTGTGTGTGTGTGTCTGTGTTGAAAGAGACAGAGAGAGAGCAAGAGAGAGCTCCTTCCAATGGCACACAATTGCAAAGTATGCATCACACAGTACATTAAGTCCATCAATTCCATCTACAGTGAGCCCATAGAGGACATGTTCCTCATTAACAAGCGTTAAAGCCACTGGCCAGCGCCTCTATAGAGGACTCGTACTGCATCACTTATACCCTATAGATATACTATACATATTAAAGATTAGACTACCATATATATATATATATATATATAAGTATATAAATGACACTGTTACCAATCCTTCAATGTTGGCTTTAATTAAACAGCTTCTTACTGAGACCATGAGATTTTCATCGATCGTAGTTTTGCACTTAGCTTTTTGTAGCTGAATTCTGGTTACTGATTGTATTGTCAAAATAAAGTGGCCTTGACATCTGCCTTGTGAAAAAGTGACTGGGTGAGGCTTTCATCTCGACCCTTGACTGATTAACCAAGGACAACAATATTATAATCCTTTCACTGCAAACCCCTTGGTGACAGCTATCGCTTTGATGCTCACACCCTTCCTCTCTTCTTACCATGAGTTTAGTGTGATGTCTGCGCATGAGAGTGACCAAAAATGGAATCAAAATCTAAAAAAGATCCTGAGACCACTTGACCGTGTGAGTCCGGAATATCTCTTACAGTAAGACAATCCCTGATGCTTCCATCTCTCAAGGCAGGCGCAAAAAGCACCAGCAGAGCTCCTCCTAGTGCCGGCTGAGACAGCTGTGAGATTGCGAGGGGCTGGGCATGTGAAGGGTGGGCCCCTGTCATTCTCCGGAGAGGGGAACGTCTCATGCGGGCAGCAGCAGTAGCGGCAGCGCTAGTCCGGCGGATGAGTGATTACACTTATAATTAATGTGACACGGCTTGGGGCCAGAAGCCATGCTTCACACCCTGCCAAACAGGATGGGCATGACACACACATGACACGCTTTAACCCTTCACATGTTCAGGGCTGCTCAGTCACACGTTGTACCTGCTATGACGCGCGCGCGCACACACACACACACACACACACACACACACACATACACACACACACACACACACACACACACACCCATGGGGCATTTAAGCAGCATCCATTCGGTGCTTACAAACCTACATCTGCACAATAAGTGCTTTTAAAATATTCATCAGTGAGAGTCTTTCTCTGTGTTCTCTCTCTCTCTCTCTCTCTCTCTCTCTCTCTTCTTTTTCCCATCATTTACGAGGGACCTTTTTGGTAAAGAAGCAACACTGTTTATATAACAGTCCATGTCCATAATACATAATAACACTACACAGTATGCACTTCCTTTGAAGTTTCAAAATATTTGAAAGTAGGGCTTATCAACAGATGGCCTCCATGTTCACACACTCTAACAAAACCAATGCTATTTGATGGGCAGAAGCTGGCAGAGTACACCAGCAGCTACATACGGCATTTAGCTCATTGATTGGCACAGGCTAAAACAATACTGTGTTTGAAAGGGAGGACTTTCACTTACTTGGATGGCAGAAGTAGACAAACACTTGTATTGTAGTGTTTTAAGACCTCGATTTGCCACAATTTCCTGGTGGAAAAGCTCTTAGCAGTAACTGCTTTAACATTTGTTTCAGGTCAGGTGGTTAAGTGTGAATAATGATGTGTCAAAGTTGTACAGTCATGCCGTCAATAGAGCAATTGCCACTTAGCTAGAGATTATTAAGAGACAAAAGCACACTATTCTGTACCAAAAACACAATAACAAAGAAATTGGGTCATAAAACCAGAGGCAACATTTTCTCGACTTTGCCAGGTAAGTGCAGCCTGGAGAATAGTTCATGGAATTATTGCCTACAGTACAAAAACACAACTCTCACTGGGGGGGGGGGGAGGGGGGGGCTTCAATTAATTTAGCCTTTTTCATCATTTTCAAAAACAGGACAATACTGAACACGGTAATACGCTGTATATATGCTAGTACCCATTCAGAAAAAAATTGTGACCAAATTAATAATTAATCGATAGCATCTTTGATGACCTCTCAGTCACTCATGAATAAACAAACCAAGGAGATAGCCCCTCTATTAAGGGCCAGAAAAGCTTGGCAAAGATTTTTCCTCCTCAGTGAGTGACAAAACTCGACATGATCTCTCCATTTTAGTTTTATTATCTAAAAAAACACACTGCCTTTCAATAGGCTAATTGTAATTAATAGGGAGAATGGCACAATTAAAACAGTCTAGGGGAGAGAATTACCTCCTGACGCCAGGTGACAAGAACAGAGTGTCTTACATATTCATAAAAAAGTGTGTGTAATAATGATATTTTAAAAGCAGTCCTCCCCCCTCGCTCTTAGACTAGATGAGAGAGGCCTCACAGGGCTACTTGATCGACCACAGTACTGGGCAGTCGCACCAGCAGGGAGTTGAGATAATTGAGTTGGAATTGGTTTCCCAGGACAATGAAACTTTGTTCCTTACAATTAGGGCTTCCCAGTCGTTTCAGAGCAGCGTTTCATGTAGGTTGTTAAAAAGAGAACGAGAGACTGGTAGGAATCTTTGGTCCCTGACCATACTTAGTTATTAATGTAAGAGTGAGACAGCTGTGGAACCCCACCGATGTACGCAGTCCCTCTCGCTCTCTCTCTCCCTCTGAGTGTGATGCTTCTACACACACACACACGCTTGCAAGACACTTATTGAGCAGCTATTACAAATGAACCTGACCTGTATTATTGAATAATGGCACAATAATGAATATTTTAGACATGTATTTTGAATTAATATAAATTAATCTGTATCACTAGATGAGCAAGTGATCATTGTAACTTCCAATGTAAATGACAATATCATATGAAGAGTTTGGTTCCAAAACGCTATATCTTCTTTTTATTTAATTGTGGATTTCAGGTAATATTTATCAAATTGCAGTTTTGTTGTTTGATTGAATAAAGATAAATCAATAGCAATACCCAATTACATTTTTACTGAAACTACTTGGAAAACAAAATGTAAAACAATTATTCATTAAAATTCATTAAAATGGTGGATGTAGCGTTTTGGAACCAAATTCTTAATATATTCAAGTATCAACATACATTATAATACATTTACATGGATAATACATATCCTGTGCAAAAAACGCTATAAATAAGGTGAATGTAGCTATATGTGGATTCGATTTTTATTAATAATATCTATTCATTACAAATATTTCCTAAAATGAAAATGTACATTTATTCAAGTGTTTATAGCAAATGGGGTAAATGACTGGTAAACTGTATGACATAAAATGCCATTTCTTAAATTAATAGATTCAATCAAATAGAGCCAACCAAACCATACTCTTTAACCATCCCCTCTTTGTCCTAAACTATAAAATGGCGTAGATCAAATGGGAAAAGTGAGTTCACCTCACATGGTGTCTTTGTGCTAGAGCTCTCTTTGGAAGATGGACTTTAAAGAGGCATTCCTCTGGTCTGTCTGACCAGGAGGTGGCCTGTGCCTAACCCGCCCTCGGACCTGCACGCTCACAGTCACTGTCCACCATCACATAACCTCTATGATCACACCAGCCTTCACGTCACACAGACATTATCAGGAACTATGCTACTTTTTCTTCTTATTCTCTCTCCTCCTATTCTCTCTCTTTCCCACACTCTGTCCCCTCTCTCTCTCTCTCTCTCTCTCTCTCTCTCTCTCTCTTTCGACTTGAGTGTCCATTCTGTGTTTTGTGATGCTCTGTCAGAGCCAATTTAGTCAGCTGGGTTGCACTCTAGCCGCTGTGTCCCGCATCCAACCCAGCGCTGGAGGACGAGGCGGAGGAACAAACGGGCATCCAGCAGAGGGCTGGGCGGCACAATGGCCTCTCTATGGCTGAAGCTGTTGGAGAGCACATTTCTGGGGCATGGACAGCATGACATTTCTTCTGCTATTAAATGAGCATAATTGGCCTTTGTTAAAAGAAAGACCAACAGAATTAAAGTAAGAAGAAGATTAAAGCAAGCCAGAGAATGGGAGAGCAATTGTGAGCGGGAGAAAGAGAGGGATTTGGGTAGTGTTGGGTAGACACAGAAGTGGTGGGGTTTTGGAAGAAATTCACAAAAAGGGGTTACCAAGCACTGGTGCTCTGGCCTGTTGCTAGGGTGAGAAAAGAGAATTGGGAAACAGGGGGGGAGAGGCAGCTGATTGGCCAGGGGAAGGGTGTAGGTAGGGCTTCCTGTGGAGCAGGAAATAATGAGCATGCACAAAAAAGACAGGGAAAGAAAGAAGGGAAAAGAAAAAGAAAATGGCATCCGAAGTGCTAAGCAAAGATCCCAATATTCAGCCAAAGGCTCAATCTGAAGGGGGAAAAATGGCAAAACAAAAAAACCAGACGAAATGAGATTTTTATATCTGTCACAGGAAACTCAAAATAAGCCCCAAAAACACTAAATAAATATATATCCCGAGTGATTTTTTTTTATAACTAAAGCTGAAAATATTTTCCCTTTTCTAAAAGTCATATTTTCGTATAACCATCAGCACATTGACGTGCCCACTTCAACATTTTTTGGGGAGGCAATAAAAAGGAATGACAAACATGCCATTAGCATAATTGATTTTTCATGCATTCCTTATTAATTAATATCGCATCTGCACATGTTGTAGCCTAGTCAGAGGTGCACTGTAGGGGGTCCAATCAGAACCTCACTGATAAAGAGAAGAAAAACAGGGGAACATGAAGGGAAATAGTCTGCCATTAATACTGAAAAATACTGATAAAATGAAGCTGCACCTTATAAAAAAAAAATGCTAAGACATTATTTGTGCACGTATGAGAAGCGAGTGAGTGGCACCATATTTCACACTACATTGTAATTGTAATTGACAGAGATGGTGACCTGCAGATGACTTGCTCTCGTTACATTATAACAGCATAAAACACTTCACCTAGATCAATTAGTCACATTGCGGCCGTTGCGCTGTCATGCACAAACCAACACATTCTAATTAGGTTCAGGACATTTTCTCAATAGTTTGTCTCCCTGATGTGTTTGCTGTTGGTGTGTGAGTGTGAGGAACTGTGTATTTGTGTGTAGTCATAGATATCCTATCGCTCCACATCCATACATCACTCTAATGTGAACTTTTGACACTGCTCATGATAGACTGGCTACGTTTCCAAAGCCAGAGCACACAATTACCTCAGATTCGCTCGTGTGGAGTGGAGAACACAATCAAAAATAATGACTCCCTGCTCTGTCGACATTTGCATAATAATAATATCACTGTCTTAAATGAGTCGCTAAAGAAACTATTTTTCTTTGTCACACTGACAATGAAGTTTGGGGGGGGGGGGGTTCCCTCCATTTCGCATTGCAGTGTCAGGGTGACATACCTCTGCTTGAACCACACACACACACACACACACACGCACGCACACACACACACACACACACACACACACACACACACACTCACACAGCATGCTGTCTAGCATACACGCCTACACACAGACACACTTAACACATGCACAAAAATGTACACAGAGTGAATACCACAAACAAAATATGGCTGTGTATGTGTGTGGGCCTGGATGCATGTCCACTTTACAGCGGAAGCCTTTTCCTGAGCCAGCGATGTGTGCCCTTCCTGTTCTCCACTCTCTCTGTCGACAGACAACGGTCGGACTCGGCCCGAAGAATGGCAAAAAAGGGAGAACAGGCAGGACGCCTACTGCTGCACAATGCATGGCCACTCCAGCGCAAAATGTATTCATGACTGTTGGCTGGTGTGTGGAGCGGAGCACGCGGCAACTGGACGGGTTTGGCGCATGTAAGGGGACAGGATAGGCCAATAGGCCCGGGCCTACAGTGACAGATGAGCCTGCCACGTCGCTGGACAGGTAATACAGCACCCTGGGAAAACAGCTAAATAAATACACTCAGGAGTAAATGGAGGGGACGGGGGGTGGGATGCAGGGAAGTGAACGTGATCGCCCGCGAAGCGCTCGTGCGTTTACAGAACCGAGAGGCTCCTTTCATCTGCTCAGTACCCTTGAGAGTGCAGACAGTGACGAATGTATGCTCATCTATACCAAGCTTAAAGAGAAAGAGAAAACAACGTTAATGTAAGAGAGAGACGCCAAAGCAGGTATGCAGTGAGAGCGATACTTGAAACTGCAGCACATTCCCACTGAGATGTAACGGTAACAAAGTGCATAATGAAGTCCCGGTCGCTGCTATGTTAAGTCGAGGAGAGAGAGCATGGACGTGACACATAAAGCAGTTTTCAATTTGCCCAAGTTGAACAGGTCACACGGAAAACATTCCACACTGTGTGGTCCAGTGCTGTGACTATTTTCTGCTTGGGTGACAAGGAGGGAGGCACATGTTGGGAGGACACCCCTTTCATTCAGGGCTAATACAGTTCAGAGTTGTTCCTCTGATGTTACCTCACAGCCATTTCCTGTCCAGGCCCTTATAGGCCCCCCTCAATAACTCCTGCTCTTTCGGGGCCCCTGGTCCCTCTTGTGTTTGTGTGCAGAGCGTGGCACCCCTGCCAGTGCACCTGCTGCAGTCTGCTGACCTCCCCTGTTTGGCTGTGTGAGGCCTCAAAAGGAATGTCATCAGCTGCTGAAGATATGTAGCTTTTATTTTTATTTTATATTTATTTGTTGCCATTAACTAAATGTTTTTCAACTGCAAAATGCCAAGATGCTGCCTTTTAAAAGGTAAAAATCACTGTCAACTGTCTATTTAGTGACTAATCGTGTCATAGAGAGAAACATTCCTTAGGTATGTGCGTCACTCGTGATGTTTTGTAAAGGAGAAGCATCCCACCATCACACTTTGCTTGCCATTCTCAGTTCTCAAACATTCCAACTCCAACATTCCAACAAGGTGCATAGGCAACAACACAAAATCATCAGTAGGGTGAAACTAACCTGTCTCACGACAGTCTAAACCCAGCTCACGTTTCCTATTAGTATTAGTTCCCTATTACTGTAATGCCTCAGTTCAGTGGTGTCTCTCATACAGCTCTGTCACTCTGTCAGGTGTTGGCAGTGCTTTTTCAGATGTGAACAAGGCAGTGACATTGTAAGTAGCATTGGGGTCTGTTTGTGTCATGTGCTTTATTACTCCCATAATTAAATTGAAAAAATAATTAATTGATTTAGTTACAGTAGGTAGCTTAAATATGATTAATTAATTAATATAATGTCACCATTTCTGAAGGTAAACGGAAGACAATACACCCCTACACTGTTCCTAAAGTCCTTCTACAACCAATGATAGAGCTTGTATTTCCTCACATAAATACATGAGAATAGCCATTTACACAATGCCCTGTCAACATCAATTAACTATATTGATTGGTTAATACATTAAATGGACATTGAGACAACCGAGAGTAACAATGCCACTATACACTCACCTGTTAAACAAGTTGTACCAAGCTACGTAATGAGGTAGCCGTGGCCCACTGGTTAGCACTCTGGAGTTGTAACCGGAGGTTTGCCGGTTCGAGCCCCGACCAGTGGGCCGCGGCTGAAGTGCCCTTGAGCAAGGCACCTAACCCCTCACTGCTCCCCGAACGCCGCTGTTGTAGCAGGCAGCTCGATTAGTGTAGCGATTAGTGTGTGCTTCACCTCACTGTGCTGTTTGTGTAATTCACTGATTGGGTTAAATGCAGGGACCAAATTTCCCTCACGGGATCAAAAAAGTATATATACTTATACTATACTTAATGCGCTCACCAGGCTTAACTGGAATACAGGTAAGGGCATCTAACATTGATCCCAAGGTATAGGAAAATCACAAAGTGAGGCAGCTTCAAGCTGGCAAAATGAGAAACCCATACACCCAATATATATACTCTTTTGATCCCGTGAGGGAAATTTAGTCTCTGCATTTATCCCAATCCGTGAATTAGTGAAACACACTCAGTGCACAGTGAACACACAGTGAGGTGAAGCACACACTAATCCCGGCGCAGTGAGCTGCCTGCAACAACAGCGGCATGTGTAGCCATCGTATCACTACAGTAGCTGTCGTGGAGCCATCAATTTAAGGAGTGGCAAATTATTAGGTTCTTCTAGACCATACCAAGAGTGTTTAAATGTATAGTGGCAGCCTTGTTTCAACATGCATTATGCTAGCCTTGTTTCAACATCTTTGGAATTATGAAGTACAAACGGTGAAATCTGTTATTCCTCTCCATTGGAAAGATAATGCAACAATTGAAAGCTACCTCTTGCTTTAGGACAGGAGTTTGTTGCTTTGTTAACAAAGGTAATCATGATGCCTCTGAAAGGTAGTGGTGTATGGGGGAACTGCAGCTCATAGCCTGAGGATATTGTCCAAATTATATGGCGCCGCTGTCAACTTGTGCCGCCAAAGTGCCGCCAACTTCTCTATGCTTGAAGACCCCCCACAGAGTTAAACTATGGTCTGAAGGGATGATGCGTCCACCCCCTGACCACTGCGGGCTGTGAGATGGACAACCGCTGTTCTGGTACCGGCTGCTGAACTGATGTGGAGTGGTGGTGCCGCTGCTTTGTCAACTGTTGAGGCAGCTGGTTCGTCTCCGCCTGACTACCAGAGCAACATGTCCTAGACCTTTGAGACAGTTGAGAAGTTTCTGAGAGCTGCCAAAAAACTTCTCCATAGTTCCACCAAAACAGGGCCATGGCAGCCATAGAGTAACCTAGACCAGGTACCTTCAGCGGTGACAGATTGAGCCATATGTGTTGCAGCATGGGCACCAGAAACCCCATGGCGCTGTCCTGAGATTGTGCACTTTGTAAAATGTTGGGTTGAGTCTTTCAACGACTTTGGACATTTGGCTTAGATAGTTAGAATTTGGCTTAGCTGTTTTAGCAGGCCAGATAAACCTGATTATATCCTTACAAACAGGAGGAATATCTGACACAAACGTGGACATAGGGGACTGAAGAAGGAGTCAAACATGAGACCACTTTACCTGTTATTACTGGTGGTGTGTGGATAGGCCTGATTCACGACTTTAGGAATGTGCAAAAATTGATCCTTTGCACTGGTTCCCAATTGGCATAGGCATGGACCCATGGCCATTGACTTTCGGTCTGCATATAACAGAAAAAGGGACAAAGGGCTGATTGGGCTGTGCCCAAAAGAACCATTATAATGAGACGTTGATAGTACTGTAGGTGTCAGGCCCAGGAGAAGTCCAATGACGGACTTAGATGGACTCACAAAATGTGGTTTGTCCATGGAAGGCTCTTTAGCCTACTCATTTAGTAAGTGCAACACCCAACTGGGTCTATGTAAACAGGTACACTATGGTTTAATGCATAAACCCCATTAACCAGTACAGTAAGAAACACCATCATGACAAGCTTTGACTATTCACCTGTCATTGAGTGCTTCTGAATGGTAGAACCAAGAGCTCTCTGTTCTGTGCATCTATTAGGCTGTCATGGGTCAGCAGCAAAGAGTGAAACCAGGTTTCTTCATACTGTAGAATTCAAGTAGCCTCCTTTGGAATCTCAGAACCTGTCTATTGGCCCCAGAAAACAGAGCGGTTGCTGAGTGGCAATGTTTTATTTCAGTTAGCCTAATAGCTGGTTTGATTCGCATCTTGTGGAAAGTACCCCATGTCAATCTCTAGGTATGGTGAAGGATATGTGATGATGTGGGGCTATTTTAATTCCAAAGGCCAAGGGAACTTTATCAGGATGCATAGTATCCTGGATCCATGAAATAACTGGCCTTCAAAAATAAAAAATCTGCCTGCCTCTATGGGAATTTAACATAGGGGGGTGTATTCTTATGCAACCTGTATTTTATGTATAACATTTATTTATTTACGATACATTATTCATTCACAAAGAAAATTGGTGTTCTTAAAGGCAGAAGTTTTCCTCATTTTTTTTTAATTGAAGCATTAAGATCCATTTCCAAAAGATGATGTTTTATTCCTCTTTTTAGTCAACTTTAGCTTGGGAGTAAATACTTATGCAATCCACTGTACACGACATACACAAGTCCACCACTCCTTCAAGAATTAGATTGTTAAATTTTCACCCATCTCCTGGCACGAGTCTTTCTGACAGACTAAATAATCCACAGGGTACTAAGCACATCAGAATAGTGGTCCAGCCTTTCATACCAAATATATAAGAAAAATACAAATACAATAAAAGAAGGAAAGGGCTATGCAAGTTTTAAAGTTGACACACACAGCCGACAAAAAATCTCTCTTTACACAAGAACTTCATCCAAGAATATCATCCTAATCAGTCTGTGCTTATCATCTATTTTCTAAAGCGCCTAAGTTTTCTAAAGTGTCTAAAGACTCTGAGTGTCTTGAAAAGTACTATATATTCTATTAAATGTATTATTATTATTATTATTATTATTATTATTATAATTATTATAATTATTATATTAAATATATTTTAAATTTAAGAAATTCTAACATATGTTTAGTGTCTTAGTTGGTATAGGTTTGTCTGTGTCTTTACGAATGTGTATCTAAAAAAGTTAAATATCATATATGTCAAATAAAACCCTTCCAGATCCTTGCTCTTTGCTGATGACCAAAACAGTTTCTCATTTTTTTGACCAGAACCAACTGTGTTTACAGAGAGACACAAAAAGTCAAACTAAATAACTATACAAGGAAACAAAATAGAAATAGAAAATAAATAGAAACATACAAAACAAATTCTTTAATTTAAATTTTGTGCCTGCCTCATATAACATCGACTAAAGTTTCACACAATATAGTGATTCCTGGAATACCCCCATGTAGGTTTAATAAAAGCAAATGTTTGGGAGACCATTAGATACAAACCTTTCCAGAGCTTTACTGCCCATCATCTGATGGCACCAGTGTCAATCACTGCCATGGCAGTAGCCAATCAGACAACTGGCAATGCTGGTTGCTACACAAGTCCCTTATAAATAAATAAATAAATAATAAAAAAAAACATCAGCGTGATCTCATTGCTTCTCATCTGCTATTTTATGTTTTAACCAAGACCCCCACCAGGCCATAGAGGGTCCTCCCATTTAACATTTGCCAGGTCTGGCTTTGATATGCACATCAAATGGGAGGTATTTTGCGCAGCTCAGGTGGATGGAGGGGGCTGTAAGATGACTCCTCTGGAACATCTGAGGCTCGGGCACAGCCGAGTCCTCCACGCTAGTTGTCTTACAGCTGGCCTTTTGATGGCATTATCTTGTTAGCATTTGCAGTTCCTTGGGGGTGCGATGGGTTGCGAGAGGTGGACCAGAGGGGCCGCTAGGGGCCCTCTGAACTACTGCGGAGATACAGCGCCCCTGCAGCATTCCAAAGACGCCCAGCTGCTGGAGAGGGAACATTTATCCACTAATCATCCTCACACAACTCAGAACGCAGCATTACCTGCCAAACCAGCCTTTAGACGTGCCGTGAAGTTGGGCTCCATTTGAAATGATTCACTTACTGACCAAGGCTTTATTTGATCTACTTCAGCCTGTCTGTGAACAATTCAGTGTTCAACCGAGGACCCAAAAATGCCTGAATATTCTGAAACACAGACAGGTCGCGGTGTAGACTCCTCTATCCCAAAAGTGCCAGTCAAACAAAAAAGAACGTAACATGTAGCATTTTTAGGAGTCAAAACATGACAGACAGCATAACAAGGACGGACAGAAAAAGTTGAATGAGAGGGGGATCTTATCACGGTTATTACTGGGGTTATTTGTGGAACAGTGGCTGCTGGTTTGCACACCGGAGCTCTTAAGTAAATGGCTTAGAAAGTGTTCCCAAGCATTTAAAGGGCCTTTTCTGGTGGCACCATGGGGAGAGCATTACACCTGCAGCTTTCAGCGCGGTGCACCAGGGATGTAGCCGACACAAGCAGAGTTATAATTTAGCCAGGGGATGTTGTCAGCCTACACAATTCACATGTTCATCTTCTGTCCACTTTTAAATGATTTCCAGATGCAGATGAAAGCATGTGGACACTTACATATGATCATACTATATGCCATATTGTAGGCTATGACATGAGAATGTTTAATACTGCATTCTATCATACAATATTATCAGATTATATTTTATATTTACAGGTGTCATTTATCACACAGGGCAGCATGTCAGATCAAAAAATACACTGCACTTTGCAGGATTGTATCTGTGTGTGTGTGTGTGCGCACGTGTGTGTGTGTGTGTGTGTGTGTGTGTGTGTGTGTGTAAAGTCGAGGGATGTCTCATGTCCTCACACTGCCCCTCTGCCTGTTCCAGGGGCCATTTTGCTAAGGAGAATAAGCTCTGGTGACCCGTGCCAGAATCTTGAGCTTGTAAGAATGGCTGTCATTTTGTCAATTTTATAACAGCTCTTTCTCAATTCATGCTCATTTCACACAAAACCACTCAGAAACACGGCAGCATCTAAGAGCACGTCTACTCAGATCACTTAAAAGCAATTACTCTTGTAAAGTGTGAATGAGTCCGTCGATTTCCGCAGGGGGAAAAGAGGAAAAAGCTAGCTTTGCATAACTACATCCGCAGAGCTGTTGCCACAGAAACAAATGGCAAATACCTTGGGATGGAGAGAATGTGTGGCTTTTTGGTGTAGTTGTTTTATGCTCAGAAAGGAAACATGGTATTTTTCTCTAGCACCCTTTTTGCTTTTTTTTTTATTTAAAAATGTTGCATTTATAGACAAATTATATGTCTATAAACACAAGTGTCAGTCACGTTTCTCCATTTCTGTACTAACTGTGAGTATTGCAAGGCGGCTGAGGTGTATGTGCTCTCCGAGTGATTCTCCTTCTCAACCTCTCTTTGACTCCTCTCTATCCTCCAGGCCAAAGGCAACCCTGTGGTGAAGAGAGGGATTGGGAAGTGGAGGAGGGGGAGGAGAGAGGAGAGGGGGATCTAAGAGCCTTGAAGGAAATTGGGTGCATCGGAGGGGGCGGGAAGGTGGGGTGGGAGGGGGGGCATGGGGGGGTTGCAAAAACAGCCTGATTTTTTAAAGGGAGTTCAACTCTTGAGCAATCACCATGACTTCCCAAACAACTGCATGGACATTGAGTGATTGTTGTGCTGTTGAGCTAGCCTGGTGAGCTGCAGTCATCAGACATAAGGCTGAGCCAGTTCGGTGATGGAAGCCCCACCACACACCACAAATGCGTGGCTACGAGAATGAAAAGCATGTGCTACAGCGTTAAATTTAGACTTTGCCTAAGGCTTGGGTGCGTTTGTAGTGTTTGTGTTTGTAGTGCTGCGCAAAAAAAAAAAAAAAGTAAAAACTGGGTCATCGCTTCACAATGGCTGTTGCCAAGCACATCGACAGTATCAACAGAGGAACTGTGTCATGGAAATGGGGAAATCCTATTGGTAGAGCACTACGAGGAACTCCATCACCGTGAGAGTATCCTACGAGCCGTGAATTACGCTCAGAACAGAAGGCAGGAAGAGGAGGCAGGAAGTGGACAGAATAGAATGCAGGAATTCCTCATTCTGAGAGAGAAAGAGAGAGGGGGGGTATTGTAGTAGTAGAGAGAAAATATGTCATAAACATAGGAGAAAATATGTCATAAACAAAAAGAGGATAAAGCGGTAGGAATGGACAGACAAAAATGATAAGGATTACAACATGAAACACACACACACTGCTCCACTGAGTCATTGCAAGCATTAAAAAAGGACTGCACATCCCCATTCATGCCAGATGACAAAAGAGAGTAGAAACCCCAGCTCCAGCACGCAGTGTCTTCCTCTGGCAGGCCGTAATAAAGACAGACATGCAGACGCGCTAACCAGATTAGCGTGGTGCAGACCTGTGGATCCACCTTTTCAGAGAGCTCTCTACGCCAGTCATCTAGGATTAGGAGACTGTGAAGAGTCCAGTTCGGAGCGTCCGAGAGACCAGGCTAGGCAAGGATAAATTAATCATCTCTTCTGTCAAGCTACTACAGGTCTTTTTTCTAATCAAACCCACCCACATGTTAGAGAGAGAGAGTGAGAGCGTGTCTCATTCTGCACTCCAGATTTGGCAACACGGAATTATGTTTGTAAAGCCATGTTCTGGAGGAATTAATAAGCAGTGGCGCAACTAAATGTGCCCTCTATTTTAACCACTTCCTGCGGGGTTCAAAAAGAGAGGAAGGTAGGGAGAGAGGGGAACGGATTAGAATTAAAACTGGCTAACTGAGTAGGAATTAACTCTCTCTCTCTCTCTCTCCATCTTTCTCTTTCATCCAACCCTCTCAGTGGGTCATGCAGTTCCCGCTGCTTAGCTGATCAAACTTTGCAGCTCACAGACGAGTCCACCCAAATCCTACCATGTGTGCGGAGGCACACACACACACACAAGCTGATTGAGAGCAGAGTCCTGGCACCCTGGTGCCCAGAGCCACCTCTACCCGCAGCAGATAAACGCTGCAGCCTGCAGGCCCTCCAGAGCGCGTGGGTGGCAACAGAAATTTCATCTAAGCAAACTTCCAGGACATAAAAAAGACAAAGAGAGAAAAAAAAATGATGAAGGGGTGAGAGGGATTTTTGTTTCTGCATGACTATTTCTTTCTCTGCATTTCTAACGGCCGACCTGCCAGGGACGGCAACTCAAGCACCTCGTCCCACCAGGCGGCTCGTCACTGTGTCACAGCCTCTTTGGAGTCGCAGCACCAGCAATCCCAGAGGATGCTTGAGTGAGTGTGTGTGTGTGTGTGTGTGTGTGTCTGTGTCTGTGCGTGTGTGAGTGTGAGTGTGAGTGTGAGTGTGTGTGTGTGTGTGTGTGTGTGTGTATGTGTGTGTGAGTTAGAGCACATAGGGGAAGGGGCATGTAACAGAGGAATAGTAGAAAAGTGAAGAGAGTGAGAGAAAGGGAGGGATGACATCCCCAGTGATAAATGATGAAGAGGAGTGACAGTGCTGACGGACACCACGGGCTGCAGAGCGGCCATGTCTCACCAGGGATCCACCACACCGTGTCCCAGGCAAAGAGAGAGGGAGCGCCACTGAGGAAGAGACTGTAGACTGAGAGAGAGAGAGAGAGAGCGAGAGAGAGAGAGAGAACAAAATGAGAGCATGAGGGAGAACAAGAGACAGAAGATCACAGAGAGAGGGAACGAGAGAGAGAGAGAGAGAGAGAGAGAGGACAGAATGAGTGAAGAAGAGTGGTTTTAACTGGCTGTAATGGGCATCCCCCCCGGAGGAGAGGTGGTGGCCGGTGGCGGGCAGTTGGGGACGAGCGGTAGGAGATGTGGAGCAGAGCGTGGAACTGTAACTGAGCGGAATGACACCAGGCCCACGGGGCTCTGGCTCCCCCCAACACCACACCCAGCCCATCTCAACCCAACACCACACCCAGCCCATCTCCCCCCAACACCACACCCAGCCCATCTGAACCCAACACCACACCCAGCCCATCTGAACCCAACACCACACCCAGCCCATCTGAACCCAACACCACACCCAGCCCATCTCCCCCCAACACCACACCCAGCCCATCTCAACCCAACACCACACCCAGCCCATCTCCACCCAACACCACACCCAGCCCATCTCAACCCAACACCACACCCAGCCCATCTCCACCCAACACCACACCCAGCCCATCTCCCCCCAACACCACACCCAGCCCATCTCAACCCAACGCAGGGGGGGAAGCTTCAGAGAGCACGCGCAGACCTGTTTGATCTGATGCCTGTCCTCGAGCCTCGCCCTGGACACACCACATATATGTGTGTGTGTGTGTGTGTGTGTGTATGTGTGTACTGTATGTGTGTGTGCGTGTGTGCGTGTGTGCGCGTGTGTGTGTGTAAGTTACAGTGACCAAAGTTTTTTTTCTTCTTGCAATTCACATCCCTTGAATCCCTCCACCTTCAATATTAGTTAGCTATCTTGTCAACAGCGTACCTGTGTAGGCTCCCCCTGAGCTCCTAATTGGCTTGATTGATTAAAGGAATAAATTAAATGCTGTCCCAAATTAATCTTGTCCAGACAGTTGTGACTCATGAATTATTTGTGGCACAAATGTGGTGGTGCAGATGCCTCCACCCAAAGTAGCATGGGGAAGAGGTCACTTTCGTACTTAGTCTGGAACTTTCCTCTGTGTAAATTCTTTGTTCCCCTGTCCTGGTATCCAGCATTGTTGCAGGACTGTGCATAGCTAAATGTCTCTATTTATTTTATGAGGCAAATGACATGTACACAAAACTCGCAACCAAAATACAAAGACAAATAAGACAATTGTGAAGTTGTGATTGTAAGTTTGACAGCAGTACCAAACCAGAAATAAATAAATAACAATGGTTGTGTTACATAGTCTGAGCAGATTTGAACTAATGTGTGTCAAAGACGGTATTAATAAAAGAAAATAGTAATAAATAAATAAATACATAAATAAATATAAAAAAAACATGCTGACAAATAGAATTGGGTTCAGTCATATAATTTCATACATGTTTTATCTAAATTCAGTATAACAGTAGCTGTGTGAATGGGGGTTGTCATTGTTCGCACTGAGGCGTGTTTGATTTTCATTCCCACTCTCTCTCTGCCATGCGCTTAGTGCATGAAGAGCATTGAGGACACACGAGGACATGCTGAGCTCTGTGTAGAGGGAAACACACACACACACACACACACACACACACACACAAAGCGACAGACACACACACACACAAACACACAGAGCGACAGACACACACAGACACACACACAGACACACACTTGACCTCTTTGGCCCCCTACTCACCACTGTGCCACATCTCATCACACCTCTGCACACATTCAGCACACACTCTCTTATCAGTTGGCCATGCTCCTCTGAGGACAAAGACAGTCCAGGTGAAGGGGACACTTAAGAGCAGCTGGATGACTTCAAGGATGAGGTGATGAATACAACAACGAAGGAGAGTTATTCCAGTTAGAAATGTGGCTAATATGTATAAGCTATATTTGTACATTTCTATGATATTTAAACAGATTTAAGTATAATACAATTTCCTCCCATCTTGTTGACTGTTATCTTCCCAATTAAAAAAACAACAATAATATTATATAAATGACAATTCAAATACATACAGAGGCCCTTGGATATTTTCCCTTTTATTGCTTTAATAAATGGAATCTTTGTCAATTTGATTTGGCCTTTTTTACAATAATTTACAAAAATCCCCTCTTTAATGTCAAAGTGAAAGAAAATTTCTACAAAATAATGTTACTTAATACGAAATATAAAATGCAAAATAACGATTGCATAAATATTCACATAAATGTCAATATTCAAATAACTGATCTAAATCAACAGCGGTCCAGCGAATTGGTGCTAATAGTCTCACAATTAGAGAAATGAGTGCAGTGAATGTGTATAGTATAGTAATATAAAGACACCTGCGTCTGGAAGGTCCAGTCACTGGTCAATCAATACTCCTGGCTATATTCCAAAAAAGACAAAAGAAAAAAATCCAAACTCAAAGAAAAGGTTATTGACAAGCATAAGTGAGGGGATGGATATGGCAAAGGATGTTCAAGTTACTGGACATCTCCTGGAGTTCAGTGAAATCCATCATTTAGGAATGTAAGGAATATGGCAAATGTGCAAATCTGCCTAGAGCAGGCCGTCACCACAAACTGAGTGACCGTTCAAGAAGAATAATGGTGGGGGAGGCCACCAAGGCACCTATGACAACTCTGAAGAAGTTAAAAGCTTCAGCAGCTGAGATAAGAGAAACTATGCATACAGCAACTATAGCCCGATTTCTTCACCAGTCAAAGCTGTATTGGTGAGTGGTAAAGCTCTTATTAAATTGCAACTAAAGTTCACCCATAGACATGTGGGAGACTCCAAGGTCAAATGGAAGAAGGTCCATTGGCCTGATGAGACCAAAATTGAGGTTTATGGCCATCAGATTAGATGCTATTTTTGGCAGACACCAAACACTGCACATCACCAAAAACGCACAACCCCTAATTTGAAACATGGTGGTGTGGGGATACTTCTCGACAGCAGGCCCTGAAAGGCTGATGAAGGTAAAAATAAAATTAATTCAGCAAAATATATGGAAATCCTGGAGGACAATCTGATTCAGTCTGCACAAGAACTACGACTTGGGAGAAGATTTACTCTCCAGCAGGACAATGAGCCGAAGCCTACAGCAAAAACTACACAGAAATGGTTTAAAGACAACAAGGATGTTCTGGAATGGCCGAGTCGAAGCCCACACCTCAACCTATAGAAAAGTAGGTGGACTTAAAAGGGGCTTTCACGATCCCCTTCCAACCTGGCAGAGCTTGAGCAGTTTTGCAAAGAAAAATGGGATAAAATTGCAGTATCCAGATGAGCAATTCTAATTGAGACCTATCCACGCAGACTCAATGCCGACGTGAAGGGGGAGAATATTTATGCAATTGCTTATTTTGCATTATATATTTTCAAATAATTAACATTACTTTTTAGAAATCTGCTTTTACTTTGATATTAAAGAGGGGCCGTTTGAAATTATTGTTAAAAGCCTGATTAAATTGATTCAATTTATAAAAGCAATAAAAGTGAAAATATCCAAGGGGGGAGGGGGATACTTTTAATAGGTACTATTATCTATACATTAAGTTGAAAGCTGACTTTTCCTTCATCAGACAAACTTTCAAAAAATCAGTACTACATGATTTAATAAATATTAGGGTTGGGTATCGTTTGAATTTGAACGATTCCGATTCCAATTCCGATTTCTTATTTCGATTCCGGTTCCTAACGATTCTCGATTCCGATTTTTTTAAGAGGCAGGGTCAAAAAAAGTTTAGGATATTTTAAATGAGCTAGCTAACCAAATGTCTTTCTCAGGGTATCTGCACATTTTCCAAGTGCAAATTTAAAGACTTTTAAGACCTTTTCAAGACCACGGCAAAAAGATATATATGACTGTTTATGCAATAGTTTTTTTTTTCCTACTAATTTTAACCCCCACCCCATTTTGGATGTCTACAGAAGTTATCAAATATATTTTGGCGAAAGAAAAATAATTGTGTGTACATATTTGGTTTTGCTTACTGCTGAGGCTGACTTCACCTGTGTCTGTTGTAGCCTAGGGCTACTTGCCAAAGACATGTGCACTGGACTGGATTCCCTTCAATATTTTTTTCAAAGTTAGACTAAGCTATTTACATATTTTAATAAGCCTACTTTATATAATTTACTATGTGCATCTATTGTCCAATATGCAGCACAGCAAATTAAAGTTAATCCACTACTTTACATTTTGCATACCAGTTATCTAAACCAACCAAAGCTTGACTGAAACATTGTAAAACCATTGACTTTTTTTAAATTAATTAAGAGACAGGTCCTCCTCGCATGATCCTGCTGAAAACTGCTGGTTTCATCTCAAACACGCACCTATTATGAACGCACGTTTTTTTTTTTATGTAGCAGTCGCCGACATTCAAAAAATATGCGGTTATATTTCACAACTTTTGCGAAGTAGGCCTAGCCTACTGGGAAACGCTAGCAAGCAAGCTGCTGGCAGATATTACAGGTAGGCTATTATAACTTAGACAGATATTTTCTTCCCTAGGCTAGGCCAGCAACACACGCTGGAAAGATGCAAACAGATCAACTTAACATATACAGTATTTTCTCCTGATTGCGAAGCACTGCACATAATTTGACCAGCAGTCTTCGCGTCCATAGTTTGAAATGATGCTGCGTCCGAGCAAAGATTTTAGATGCCAAGCGCAACTCCAAAAAGGAGAACAAATGAGCGTCCGGCTTGAGGCTGTGCCGGACAGGGCTTTTTTTTATTTTAAAATCCATATGTCCGGCCTAAATTCGAACGTATGGCCAGGGCTCTACACTAAATCTAATTCTTCTAATTCAAGTCTTATTTACCATCGTGAGCACCTCACAAGGTGTGCGTTTACCATCATCAAACAAACAGGGCTCTACACTAACATTTTTTTCCAGGAGCACTTGTGCGCCCAAGTTAAACAATTTAGGAGCACAGACAAAAATTTGGGCGCACAGTCAGTTCTGTAACTTACACATAATCTAACATTACACTGCAGCTAACAGTTAAACATGCCAGTGCACCAATTGCGAATATTAAGAATGACTGACAACATTTAGGCTACAGGACACAGGATTTTAAAGATCAGTGCATACTTTATTTTCAGTCTGTTCTATTTTCCTACATTTTGGTAATGTAAAATAATATAATACATCATGTATGGCAAACCTACAGTCTATGTGGCAAACAGTGGGGGCTTCATAATTGCTGAAGTTAAAAGCCGCATGTGAGCAAACCTTGACTGATCAGCAAAGAGTCCGGTTGCGTTTGTATCAAGCACTGAGATAATTACACTATACTCACAGAAAGACAGGGATATTCGGCGTAGTGTATATTATATATATAGATAATTATTGTAAAACACAAAGAGATGCCACATGTCACAGTTCTACATGTGACACGACCCTCGAAAATATCTCAATAAAACTGATTGCATGGTCTGGTTTGCGGTATTAATCTCTGTGGCCAGGTAAAGTGTATTGTGTCACAGCTTCTCCATCTCTATTTAGCCATCAAAAGCTCTGCAGTGGCCATGGAGAGAGGCATTCAAGGGCCATGCTTTAGATACATGGCAAACCTACAGTCTATGTGGCAAACAGTGGGGGCTTCATAATTGCTGAAGTTGAAAGCAGCACGTGAGCAAACCTTGACTGATCAAAGAGTCCGGTTGCATTTGTACCAAGCACTGAGATGTAATGGACAACATACAGGCATTTAGGAATAAGACTGGATTGATCACTGCATCCTTATATCCCCCCATTTTGCTTTCTTTTCTCTGTGAGTATGCCGATACTTGCAGAATATTTCTTTCATTCATTGTGCACTTTTTTTTGTGTGTGTGTTCATAACTGTGGTGTTAGGAGAGAGCGATTGGGCATACTCTTGTTCCCTTAATGGCCCAAATTGAATTGCACAAGTCAGAAAATGTGAAATATGGGAGCCAAAACTTAAAAGCATGATGGACATTTTATGACCAAAAATCACAAAACTAATGTGCTGAATGCCGTACTCCCAACAGGGATCATTGTGAAGTCCCGGAGCAACATACACAGAAAGGTTGCTAGGAAACAGAAAGAACTTCACTTGGTGAAAGCAACACACTGATCCACAGAACAGTCTTACCACTTGCTCACAGCTTATACACATTTCTCCAAAAATTTATATAATTACTCACTTTAACTGATATGACAACGACTCTATCAATCTACCTTTGAAACGTGCAGCTTGCTGAAACACAGGACATAGGGATGGCATAGCTTTTCCCCTGCTGGCACAACGTCCAGTTGAAAAGTGAACTCGAACGGAGAGTGACGGGGACATGGTGAGGCTTGGCGTCACTGGGCGGCCATCACTAATTCAACACTTGGCATTCCAGTGGTGGCAAGAAAGACTGGCGTTCGCTCAGCATGGTGTGAATATAAGATGAGTGGTAGCCCAGCTGTGAGCATCATAAGAAGTCCCAACACACACACACACACACACACACACACACACACACACACACACACACACACACACACACACACACACACACACACACACACACACAACTGCAGGGGAGCTGTGCCGCTCCCTACAATAAAGCTGACGTTCGCTAATGACCCTGGGTGAGAGGGGGCCCACAGACAGGGGGCAGCAGTACCCACATCTCACCTCCTGCAGCAATCTGGGTCAAAGCCCCGGCGTTTTAATTGCCTCTTTGACCCAGCATAATACACAGATAAATTATATAAAGGGCAGCGGCCCCCGGCTCCGGAGGAACTGCTGGGTTGGGATGACCCAATTAAACCCTCAGTCGACTAACAGCATGCTTGTTACCTGCAAAGCTACTGACTGGGTCCAGGTGTGAAGAACCACATATGCTCAACACTGCATGGATATACACACACACTCACACACACACACTAACTATGGTGTTAGCATAGAGCTAACTTGGGTGCTGAGACCAACCCTGCCATGTTGTAATGAGGCACAAAAAAGAAGGTTTAAAAAAAAAGAAGCTAATTCTGACATTAAGCTGTGTGCTAAACATCCCCAGAAGACAGGTAGGTAGGCCATGAGGAGAAGAGCGTCATCAGCCCTCCAAAAGAGCTTAGCATGGGATCAGGTCCTCAGGTCCATGTGGGAGGAAGAGGTCACACTCTCTCAGGGGACAGATCAGGGCCAGGGATTTTTTAAGAGAGCAGCACTTCCTGAAGTATGCCCCATTATCTGAGTCTAAATACTGGGGCGGACAGTGGTGGACAGACCCCCTGGGGGTCTGGGGGCGGGGGGGGGGTGGCAGCCGCAGCAGGAGCAGGAGCAGCGGTGAGTCCCTTAGACAGAATGTAGCCATCACTCGTTGCCCCGGGAGACGAGGGGACCTGGCGATGGAGAGGAAGAAAGCAGGTTGTGGGGGTGTGGCCAGGAGGGAAATCCACCTCTCCATTACACTACACTGCAAAAGGAGCGAATATCCGCTTACTGCTCCAATTTAACCCATTCGCGCTGGATGCTGCATGACGCAACATTGACCCTCCCGCTGGATGCTGCGTAGCGCAACATTGACCCTCCCGCTGGATGCTGCGTAGCGCAGCATGCTTTTTATTTCATGTTTCTAGGTGCTACAGAGGCTTAGATATAAAATTTTGGTAGACGTTGACAATTTTTAGTATGTTTTCAGAAAACCCTCAGGAAATAAGGTTATTTAGTCTAGAATGCCATAGGATTCTACTGTATAGGCGTTTTTAGCAGGCATTTCAGAAGTAAATGGGTTAATGAAGGGAGGAAAAAAAAAAGAGAGAGAGAGAGAGAGAGAACAATGAATAAGAGAAAGCTTGCATGTATTAAGAAGCTCTTGCCAACAGGGCAAAAGGGTATGACCTTCACCAAAAACTGCCCTACCTCACACACACACCCATGGACATGTAGACACACACGCACACACACGCAGGCACACGCAGGCACACACACACACACACAGTCACAGAGTCACACACACACACACACACACACACACACACACACACACACACACACACACACACACACACACACACACACACACACACACACACACACACACACACACACTGCCAGCCATTCAACAGTGTTGCACTGTGAACATCAACTTGACTGCTCACCTGCCACCCTTCACATCCATTTAATCTCTTATCTACGTCTCTGTCTTAACTTGACTCTGGACTATCATTGTATTTCTTATACAAGGTAGTATTTTTTTTATTACACTATTGTATCCTATTCCCACTGCACCTTGATTATTCTCTTTTTTTGGTAAGTCGCTTTGAACAAAAGCATCAGCTAAACTAATAAATGTCAATTAATAAATGCAAAAATCACCAGTGATGCTCACTATGCACAAACACTGGAAGACACATGCAAGGTTCTTATTCTCTGATTTGTAATAGAATATATATTTTTTTTTCAGTTTTAAACAGGCACACGGCATCGAATCGAAGCATGGTGGACCCAAGCCAAAAACAAACCAAAACCACCACAAACAAAAATCTCACACGAAAGGCACTACAAGGAGAAAAATCCCCAGATGTCTTTGACTCAGTAGCAAAGAATAAAAGCGCACCCAAAAATCCCAGGATGCTGTATGGGTAAAGCAGTCTACTGGTGACCTCTAATATATAAGGTGTGACTCATCTACCGGCCTGCCTCTCTGTGAGAACTTTACATGATGAGTGTGAGTGTGGAGGTGGGGGTATGCTCATGTTCTGTTTTTGTGGCGCAGTAGGGCGCAGGGACTGATTATTCTCAGTGTTGCAGCACACGCCTTATTATTTATTGATGGGCGCGCGCTTTCAAATGCATCGTCACAGCAGTAGGTGGCAATGTGCTGTCACATTCAAAACAGCGTCAGCCCAAGGAGAAGTTGGAGCTGCCCTGCTCCTGGATTCAACTGCCATATGCTAACGCACACACACACACACACACACACACACACACACACACACACACACACACACACGCACACAAGCACACACAAGCACATAGGCAGACAGACACACACACATACACACCCACTCGTTCAAACAGCTTGCAGGCACGATTACATTGACAAAGTCAGATGAGAGGACAAAGTGGCACACTGAACTGTAGCACACAACCACTCACAATTCTACATGACAAAACATCCAACGCAAGAAGCATGGATGATTGAAACAGGTACACAATATTGCAACACTTTCTTACCAAAACAAAAAACAAAAAACAAAAATGAAATAAAAAATAATGAAAAAATACTGCGGTGTAAGTGCCATTCGTTGGCTTTGCTTTTTTCCCTGATGTGAACAGCTTGAGAGGGTAGTGGCGGATGTCCAGTCCTTTGTGGTGTTTTATGATTCAGAGCAGTAGGGATGCGCTGGTTCCATATTAAAGCTGCAGCACAAAGCCACAGGTAAGCTCTGGGGTTCGCCCTGATCCTCTGCTCAGGATGGATGGCATGCAACGCTGCGGCATTTCCTCCAGGCGCACGCCTCATAAGCACACCCAAATACGCATCCGTAAGAGCACAACACACACACACACACACACACACACACACACACACACACACACACACACACACACACAAAAGATACACATACAATGTGATTACGCAGTCTAATTCCATAACATGGAGTCCTCTAATACCTCATGAAATACTTTATTACTGTGTTTGCTGAAGGAGCCCCGTGAGGGTCTGGCCGCACCTGATGGTGAGGTTGGGGAGGAGGGGGTTAAATTTAATTAAGGTGCCACTGCCCCCAGAGAGAGAAACGCGGGGAAGAGAGAGCGAGTGAGAGAGAGAGAGAGAGAGAGAGAGGAAAAAGCAAGAGAGTGTTGTACTGCATGAATTTTAGATTAGTGCGGGAGCGGCTCACGGCTGGGCCCCGTGTCGGTGAGCCCGTGTGAGCTGGCGTGAGCTCTGGCCACGTAAGCCGGTTTGCACGCTCCGGCTCACCCGAACCGTCTCGCTCCAGCATCCCTGTCTCTGTGGCTGGGCTGGGGGTGGGGGGGGGGGGTGGGGGGTGAGGACGAGGTCGCTCTGCATCCCCTGTAAAGCCAAGAGGGATGGAGGCAGATAACGAAATGCAAACGCAGGCAGGACAGGGGAGGGAAGAAGAAGAAGGAGAAGAAGGGGAGTAGGAGGAGGAGATGAAGAGGAGACGAGCGCAGCACAGACAAGAGGCCAACGCAACAATGACCGGGGGCCACAGGGCAGCCAAATGGGTGACGGAGGAGAGGAACGGCCAGGGGGAGGCTGGAGGCTTTACGAGCGGAAGAAGGTAAGAGAAGAGAGGAGTGGAGGAACGAGGAGAAGAGGGAGAGGAGGAGAGGACACGGTCCCAGACCAGAGTGGAGCGTAGAGGGGAGGGAGGAGAGGGAGGTCGCAGTACGGTGCGGTGCGGTGCGGTGCTGTTTCTTATGCATTGTTCCTGTGGCTGAGGTTGCTGCGGTGGGTGCGCGCTGCGCTCGGCTGCCGTGAGCAGATAGGAGCGGCTGGCGGAGCAGGGGAGCACATTAGAGGCTTGTTTTGTTAGCGGACCCCCGCTGTCTGGGAGCAGATCAAAGCCAAATGGGAAATGGGGGATGTGTTGCTTGCAGTAATCAGTGGCCCTCGGTAGCAGCTGGGCTGGGCTCTCCCTCTGCTGCCAGCACCTTAGCCAATCCCAGGCCATGGCCACCACCCCCACACACACCCCACAACTCTCAGTCTGTCCCCGATTCTCTCCATCCCTGGCCATGCCACCTTTTGTCCCTCTCTCTTTCTTTGTTCACTCACTGTCCTCTATCCCTCTTTCATTTTCTCCATCATCCATCCGTAATATTCATCTCACTCTCCCAAACGCATTGTCTGTACCTTTTAGCTGGCTAGTAAAAAGTTCCCCATCATACGATATTGGTTTGGTCCTAATTAAGGCTTCCCTTTCATAGCCAAATCTATTCTTCTGAATGGCAAGCAGGGAAAGGAGGGTTGGGGGTGGGGGTTCAAACCATTTCCCTGAAATCCCACTTCTTCAGGGGTGGAATCCTATGATTAAACACTACCCGGTATCAAAATATGCCCAGGGAAAGCCATGAACCCGTCATGAATAGCGCGGTGGTGGGGTAGAGGGCTGGAGTCTGTGATGGCAGAGGGAGAGGTGGCTTCTGGGAGAGACACAGAGGATTTCTAATAAGACACTGGGGCTGCAAAGCAGTGCCCATGGGAAACAACACCATACAACACAAAACCCCGAAGAGACTAAGATCTGGGCTGACACACACACACACATACACACACACACACACACACACACACACACACACACACACACACACACACACATTTACACATGCAGAGACACAAACAATCATATTTCTCTCTCTCTCTCTCTCTCTCTCTCTCTCTCTCTCACACACACACACACACACAGAGACAGCACATGTCAAAACTTCAAAACCTCTCTCTCACACACATATACACACACACAACACACACACACAGCACATGATTATAACAATTTCAAAACCTCTCTCACACACACACACACACACACATACACACACACACACACACAGAGCACAGAGCACACTACACACACAACAAACTACACAATCACAGTCAGTCAGAGTGCGTTCTTTCTATGGCACACTTTCGTCAGCATTCTGGTTCCGCCCATCCGCCGAGCGCATGCTGGGACAGGGTGTGAGCAAAACTGCCATCAAAAAGGAGCAGGCTGACAGAGCTGAACTCTTTGATTTGTATTAAAAACCTGCTCATCTGCGCGGCACCCTGCGTTTACACTAAAAATAAAATCTGAATCAAAGAAGTAAGGCGATGAATAAATAAAAATAATACCAGCTCGATCAGTGAGGGAGAGCTCACCAGCAGAAACACCCGACGATTCCCTCTATATATGACGGCATAATTGGATCATTTACATGTTCTGGCCCCGTCTTACTCACTCTGGATGAGGGCGCTCTCTATGCACTCGCACATGAAATGGGACATTTCACTTTGTAGACGTCATGAAATTCGGCAATAAAAAGCCCACTTTTACTACCTGCCTGGGCTTGAGGGACCATATTAGACCTCTTGGTCTCTTGTCATTTTTTATTGTATTCTTTTCTATCTGCTGAGTGGGCCATCACAAACTACCACCTCCACGGTGATAACAAATAAGACAGAAATAACAAGGAGAGAATAACAAACAAAGCTACGAAAGGTTTAAAAACCATTAAAAACTATTTTAAGACAAGCATTCTTCATCTGCATGACTGATTAATCATAACAGATTTGTCTAATTGTTTACAATTATTTCAAATGTCAGGAAGGTCACTATCTCAGCTCCAATAGGCATCCAAAATAACTGTCATCGCCATGGTGACGGCCAACCGTGCAGGCCGATGGTGACCCTGTGTGGACAGATGCAGATGTGTCCGCTCCTGGTGGAATTCTACTTCATGCCTGACTGGAGCGAAAAACAAAAACAATAACTCATTTGAAAATCCATGCACACTTTTCCCGTGAGACCGCAGTCAGATTTGCCTTAATTTGTGGAGCATGACAGAGGTCTAATCATGAAGTGTGGCTAAATTGGGTTTTCCGGTAAATTCACAAAGATGGGTATCGCACACAAACATATACACCCAGAGTTTTCTGGCACAGACACAGACACACACACAAAGTGACAAGCACACATTGTGAATTGTGACCAAAGCCCCTTCCCCATGACATTTAATCTCACAGGAAGTCATTTCATGTCTCTTCATAGGACATACTGTAGTAGGTTCTAAATTGTGCCATCCCCACCAAGAAATACTTAAAGGACAATTCTGGTCTAAGAATAACCTAAGGTCTATTTTTGGATGATGACAAGTGTAAATTTTCATTGGGGACAAAAACAATGTTAATTGGAGTAGTTTTAAGTAAGACCGGAATACAAATAAATAGCATATGGCAATATTCTTGGGGGCCAGCTCGCTACAGTATGTCAAAGTAAATCGCTACTTTAAGGTCACAATATCATTGTACTTCTGTGATACTCTGAAGAGGATCCCTGCAAACAAACCAAAGTCATTTTAACTTTCTAAGTGTTGTTACGACCCTGCTTGAGCCTAGTTTGGCAATAGTGTACAGAAAGGGCATAAAAATGACTGTTTGCACACCCAGTCCATTACCTACTGTACAATTGTATTCCGGTCGGCGCCATCTTGCTTGGAGAAGTCTGTACAAGTTAATTACCGAATTCTGCACAAGCTGGACACAAAAGGAGGAGTGTTTGATAGTCAGCTTGTACGAACTCTCTTATCACAAGTTCGTGGCGGCCAGAATAATAGTAAGTGGAATTCCTGTGCTGTGTGGGTGCAGTGGTTGGAACTCAGAGGTATGAAACAGTCTTCAAAGAGCACAGTAGACTGTGCACAGTGTCTGCCTCAAGGTGAACCAGAGTGCAACATGAGAGTCAGGTGGCTGGTTTTATTATTTTATATATATGAACTGAACTGGAGTGCATCACTTCAATATCTGACAAAAGGACCCTGAACAAACTGATCAATATTTTGGACAATGATGTCATCCACTCCACAGCACTATTGTAAAGCGGAAGAGCCTGATCAGCTGGACTTCGCTCACTGCCTTGCACAACAGACAGACTGAGGAAGTCATTTGTCCCTAGGGCTATTGAACTGTTCAATGCCTCACTAAAGGGAAGAGGAGCGATAGACTTCTCTGCATAGTCTGTCTGCCTCTCCACCCCCTCCATGTTTGGGTACTGTCTGTCCACTAGCCACTTTTTACCACTGTCTTACTGCCTCACTGTTTGCGTGCTATATTAGCACATATGCATAACCCCTCCCTCCATCCCACAGCCGGATTGTGGCCACACTTATACCTTTTCTTAATATAGTTATATATATATATATATATTTAAATATAGATATAGTTTTTCTATAGTTCTTTTTTATATTACTTTGCCTACTCTCTTATATGTCCATATTTATTTTATGCTGGTGTCTATTCTGTCTATTCTGACTTTATTCTTGCATTGTTGTACTGTTGGATTTTTTTTTTTAGTAATTAAAAATATATAATATAAAAAACTAAGCGATAAGGACAGTAGAAGATAAATAATATACTAAAATACAAATTATACTAAATAACACAAAATCTAAGTCAAGTCTAAAAACAGTATGCACATAGTGGGCGATTAATCATGAGGCGCTTACAATGACTGAGGCAGGGACTGAGCCTGTGATTCTCTGTGCATAGTAAGGTAAGGTGCTCTGTGTGAGTAAGTGTCATGGTGATTAACCATGACTGAGCAGCACGCCCTGCACCTGCACATACCTCACAGCAGTTAAGAATGAACAGCACACATCATATAGAACACAGCAAAACCACGTGAGCATAGTGTAAAATCTGTCTAGGTACTGTAGAAAATGAGGAAAGTGCAGACATATCACTGAAAGAAAGTTAGAGCACAAGGAAATCAGAGGAACAAAAAGCACAGTATACAGTCAGCTACAGTATATACACAGAGCCAGACAGACAAAAAGGGGGAGAGCGTTTGGTCTGTGAGGCCCCAGGGTCAGCCCGAGTATCCCCCTCGTGGGCCCTAATTGTTTAATTGCGGCGGCTCTAGCTGGCCCTGTTTAATTGAGGTGCTCATGTGCATGGCCCAGTAGAATGTCAGGGTTATTGCAGGGCTGCGTCGTATCCTAATTGAAAGGTAGCTATAAAAGCGGCGGGTGTCCAGCCCGGCGCAGCCGGTAATTGGCCGCCCACAGTGAGCGGGGGTGACTGATGGCTTAAAGCGCCGAGCCAAGAGGACCAGGACCGGGAGAGCAACGTGCGGCTGCTGTTTTCCCTCCCTCACCACCACCACTGTCACCAGCACCACCACCACCAGCACCACCACCAGCACCACCACCGTCACCACCACCGTCACCACCAGCACCACCGTCACCACCACCGTCACCACCAGCACCACCGTCACCACCACCACCACCACCGTCACCACCACCGTCACCACCACCGTCACCACCACCACCACCACCGTCACCACCACCGTCACCACCACCGTCACCACCACCAGCACCACCACCACCACCACCGTCACCACCACCGTCACCACCACCGTCACCACCACCACCACCACCAGCACCACCACCACCGCTGTCACCAGCACCGTCACCGTCACCAGCACCACCACCACACAGGCATTTGTGTCCACTCCACAGATCTGGCCCCGGTGCCAACTGACACCAATCCTCCTGTGACGACCCCCCCCCCCCCCGCCAATCCCTCCATTTTCCCCAGGCCAAAGCCTGGGATCCAGACCCCAGACAGCTCCAGGGTCAGGCTAACAAGACCATGTATGCCCTAATGAGAGTGTGAAAACACTCTCCAGGACAAAGTCAAGGCTGAGCCCCCGACACATACCATTTTTGCACTTTGAATAACACAAATCAGTGCTATGGCAGCTCAGAGCGCATCAATTAGCTTTGGGGTTGGGGTTAGGGGGTGGCACACACTCCCAATTTCCCTCAGAAGTAGAAGAGATACAGGAGCTGTACCTTCAGAAAGGAAGTCCATCCCTCTCTTCATCTCCCACCACCTGTGGCTTGCTGGCCGGGACCCATGGCGATCGATCAGGCCACTCAATTATGGCGCTAATGTTTTAATCAATGCGCCACCGTCAAAGAGAGGAGAAATAAATATGACGCCCCCGGAGCCGTCATTGGCCGCGTCTGCAAATTTATGACGAACGGTGGTGTAATTGGGAGGATGTGTAAACACCGCGTCGTGATGAAGAAAAGGCTTGCCGATCAATAGCATTGAGCGAGGCCCAGCATTAAAGCAGCCATGGAGGAAGAGAAGGGTGTGGGGGCACTGGGGTTCTCTTCCCCATGTGTGATGGGCGGGACTGACATCCGAGCCCAGCCATTCCCAGCAAAGATGATGCCATCAAATGATCTTTACTTCACACATTAGATTTATATGACAGAGCGGGAGTGGGCGCAGAGGTGTGTGTGTGTTGGGGGGGGGGGGGGGGGGGGGCATGCGTTGGTGTGTGGGTGGGTGCGTGTGTGTCTCGCTGATGTGGAGAAAAAACAAAAAACCAGCGTGGCAAATTCCAAACCAGGTGGGGCCACACATGCTCTCTTAATTAAGGAAGTAAATGTCTCCGAGTCTGCAAAAACACCTACTGTAAGTGATGCATTAGGGGTGATGATGAATACTAACACAAACTGAGGGCTTATGTGAGTGTGAGAATAATGAACAAGGATCCCCCCCTCCAGAATGCATTATGATGGTGTGAATACTGTTTGTTAGGAAGCAAATGTCAAAAGTGTCTCATGCATGCATGTTTAGATCGATAAAACAATAGGTTTAAAATAGAAAAGCTTGTGTGTGTGTGTGTGTGTGTGGGCATGCGATTATGTATGCGTGTGAATATTATGCATAAATTGACATTATGTGTGCATGTGTACAGTATATGTTTGCTCTATCTAATCTGTTTCTGTGCTGTGACAGTAGGAGCATCAGCGATGTGTCAGTGGTTTGACATGCCAGGTCTTTGAGGCCATGCTGTGACATCATGATGCTCTAGTGCTGGTATACAGTAGGGCCATGCTGTGACATCATGATGCTGTAGTGCTGGTATACAGTAGGGCCACGCTGTGACATCATGATGCTGTAGTGCTGGTATACAGTAGGGCCATGCTGTGACATCATGATGCTCTAGTGCTGGTATACAGTAGGGCCATGCTGTGACATCATGATGCTCTAGTGCTGGTATACAGTAGGGCCACGCTGTGACATCATGATGCTGTAGTGCTGGTATACAGTAGGGCCACGCTGTGACATCATGATGCTGTAGTGCTGGTATACAGTAGGGCCATGCTGTGACATCATGATGCTCTAGTGCTGGTATACAGTAGGGCCATGCTGTGACATCATGATGCTCTAGTGCTGGTATACAGTAGGGCCATGCTGTGACATCATGATGCTGTAGTGCTGGTATACAGTAGGGCCACGCTGTGACATCATGATGCTGTAGTGCTGGTATACAGTAGGGCCATGCTGTGACATCATGATGCTCTAGTGCTGGTATACAGTAGGGCCATGCTGTGACATCATGATGCTCTAGTGCTGGTATACAGTAGGGCCATGCTGTGACATCATGATGCTCTAGTGCTGGTATAGGGCCTGTATCAGACCAAGTTCCCTACTGGGAGAGACATTTTCTACCACTCATCATGTGTGTGTGTGTGTGTGTGTGTGTGTGTGTGTGCGTGTGTGCGTGTGTGTGTGTGTGTCTGTCAGAGGTTACACAATACTTCTTTTGACCAGACAAAATAACTGTCAATATTCCAGAATATCAGATATACTGAAAAAACTACCTTTAAAATAGCCATATAATTGCCTTTACATTTAAATGGTAGTAAAACACTAACAATACACTTCATCAATGTAGTTTATTAAACATAGTCAGCACCAATGAATGACGGGCTATGATGGGCCATAGCCTACAATAATAAAATAAAATACTACACAAATGCAGTAGCAGAATGGGGAGAGTCAGGAGAATAGCCGGTGGGTCGGTAACGTTTTTACGGCCAGGCTGACGTGATCTTAACAATAGGCATGATATTGCTGTTCATTGCTATGAGATCACAACCCCTCACCCTCACTCTTAGACAGAGTGTGTTTCAGGTGCTTTTTTTCACTGTCTGTTTTCAATGTACCTCAAAGACTCTTGAGAAATTCGAGGGGATGAGGATTTTTTCTGCCTGTATGTGTGTGTGTGTGTGTGTGTGTGTGTGTGTGTGTGTGTGTGTGTGTGTGTGTGTGTGTGTGTGTGTGTGTGTGTGTGTGTGGAATAGTCCAAATCAAATTATGTTAAATACATTAGCACTACTTCAAAGCAACTTGCAACCGCAACTTTATGTTTGTCTTAAACATATTTTATATGTTGTGCAATGTCAGCCTATTTATGTTATTATTTCCATATTTATTATTTTCCACCAGACATTCTGTCTGTTTGTATTTTTTTCTGAAGGATAAATACACTACAAGTGAAAAAAACACTTTTCCCAGCCGTAGCTGGCTAACATAAACCCTAGTGTGTGTGTGTGTGTGTGTGTGTGTGTGTGTGTGTGTGTGTGGACGCAGAGTGAGACACATTGTGACATTGACAGTGTCACATTGAGACACAGAGTGTGTGGACACATTTAACAGTAATAGTTGATTCAAACAAATGCATATTCCGAGGAAACACACACGCACACAAATAGTGTACAATTTCCCGTTTTTATACATACTTGCTGGAAAGAAAGGTCCTACAAGAGTATAGTCTCAAGTTTTATATTTTGACAAGAGCCTTTTGACAGAATGTCAGTGTGATGCTGTGTTTTGACAGTCTGAAGATAGCTTTTTTATGGCTCAAAACTTCAATTCAACTTTGAAACAAATCATTTCCTTATTCACAGCACGCAGGAAAATGTATAGTGAAACTATCCAACCTTGAAAACGTTGGATAGCAGTAAGTCTACCAATACCTTTGAAATTCAATACTTCAGAAACCACGAGTCCAGCAGCAGACAAGGTGAGCTTACGTACAAAAAATATATATATACATTTAGATAGATAGATAGATAGATATATAGATAGATAGATAGATAGATAGATAGATAGATAGATAGATAGATAGATAGATAGATAGATAGATAGATAGATACCACTGTCACCTTGACCCAATCATATGCCATAAATGCGAACATTGCAATGGAGTAGACAAAATGTATTGCTCAGCATTGTGCTTGTTGGAAAAGGGTCAACCAATACTAGAGCACGGGTAAGGCCACATTTCCTCAGTCAATGTGTCGCCAAAATGCGCTAAAAGATCAGTCAGAGAACCCCACAGAACTCCACAGAAATAAAGCTCAATTGTTACCATCACTGGAAATTAAACTAAAACCGTGGAGCCTCCCAGAGTCTAGTCCACTCCAGAATTGAACAGGTAAGTCTG
>NC_055957.1:38761248-38771248 GCF_018492685.1 Alosa sapidissima
TCCCATCCTGGTCTCTGGGCACAGCTAGTGTGGTGTCCCATCCTGGACTCTGGGCACAGCTAGTGTGGTGTCCCATCCTGGTCTCTGGGCACAGCTAGTGTGGTGTCCCATCCTGGTCTCTGGGCACAGCTACAGTAGTGTGGTGGCCCATCCTGGTCGCTAGTGTGGTGGCCCATCCTGGTCTCTGGGACCACTCATCTTCCTCAACTACGCTTTCTGGCATGAATGGCAAATGGCCGCCAGGAGTGTATTACTGAGTTAAATAAAATCACGTGTCTGTCTGTGGCCGATGTGGAATTGCATCATTTGTGGCATGCACTTTTGACTATGACAGTGAAAACTGAACTGAGATGTATCTGTGCTGGACTTGTCTGGACATCCACAGTAATGTTTGCCTCCAAAATAATCGAGAACAGTACAGTATGTAAGATGCCATGTACAAACAAATTTCACAATGCGTGGCCTCCATATTGCTTCAAGTGCAACACATGTTACTGTATTTGATTTATTTGAAGCAAGTCCTTTGGTGTTTGTGTTCTGAGCTACGGTACATATTGCCAGCAACACCAATACCATATAGACATGCCCCACCAGCAACAAAACCTGTGGATCCAGGATATTCAGCCATCACTAAAGCATTCTACATACTCGCCGCACCCGACCGGTAGCGCGACAATGTGACGTCAAAATTGCGTCATTTCCTCTGTCGCACGAGAAATTTCAGCCTCGCGCAGCAGGTCGTGCACCGGAGATTTTTTTTCAGATGCGCGCGACAAGCAGGATTAGCTTGAAGCCAAGATCAGGGAGCATGCGTGCCTCTATAGAGACATCAACCACATTCAGGCATTTCATATAGCCTAGCCAAACATCTTAAATAAACATGTTTGAATAGTCAGTTTGAAGAGACCAGCCAACTAGCTTACTTGCTAAAATTTCCCTCGGGATGAATAAAGTATCTATCTATCTATCTATCTATCTATCTATCTATCTATCTATCTATCTATCTGTCTAGCTGTACACATCTTGGAAACTAGATGGTAATGATGGTAGTTGTGAATAGCAGCAACCGAAGTCGGAAGTATCATCACAGAGGGTAGTTTTTACTGCCATTGAGGCCAATGCCAATTCAGGAGAATATTGCAACTAGTGTCGCGACCACCACGCGCGAGTATAAATGGTTTACGACGCTCCCATGACGTCACATTGTCGCGCTACCGGTCGGGAGTGGCGAGTATGTGGGACGTTTAACCGTTTAAAGACAAAAGTGGACGTCGTCATTGGACTCGATGGACAACCACAAGCAACAAAAAGCAAGCAAGTGTGTCTGTGTCTGTGTGTGTGTGTGTGTGTGTGTGTGTGTGTGTGTGTGTGTGTGTGCGTGTGTGCGTGTGTGTTTCTGTGTGTGTGTGTGTGTGTGTGTGTGTGTGTTTCTGTGTGTGTGTGTGTGTGTGTGTGTGTGTGGGAGAGTAAGAGAATGAGTGGGAGTTTGCTGGTAAGAGACTTCACTGATAAAGATGCACAGACTCTATCTCACACTGCTCTTTGCCCGGAGCTTAAAGCAGTGACCAGTAGCCCACAGAGAGCCAATCAGAGAGTCTGCAATGCACCGCTCCTGTGACCACACCATTGTGACGCTCCATTTTGCTCGGAACAGCGACAACAGCCATTCCTCTGTGACTGCAGGGCAACAAGCCGCCGGGCAACATCACAGATGAATCAAAGGAGCTAGGACCGCACAGGGCTACACAATTCACACTACACAAAATAAGCAGCACACAAAACAAGCACATTCGCAATCATGAACGAGACAACTCAATTGTCTGCCACACACACACACGCACGCGCGCGCACACACACACACACACACACACACACACACACACACACACACACACACACACACACACACACACACACACTCAAACAATGAGAGGGATTACTCACAGTTTAAGAGTCAAGTGTAGATGCAGTTCTTCCCCCTGCGAAAAAAAGAACACAAGAGTCAAAAAATAATTAATGAAATGCGAAATAATAGAGTTGTTTTTCAGAGTGGTCATAAAACATAAAAATATGCTGCGAATGATTTACTGCTTGCCTCTGATTTCACAAAATCCATCTGTCCAGCAGGTAGCTAATATTTCAGACTCTTTGCGCATAATAATTTATCTTAAGCTTCCTGAGACAGTCCATTGCTGATATTCTTTTTGTGTGTGGAATATTTCTGAAGTAAACTACAGAGCAGTACCATGAAATCTTTCTCTCTAACACAGTTTACCATCATTGCAGTTGAGAACTATTTCTAACCTATTCAATGGTATCTTTATGGGAAAGTTCAGAGGAAGGGGACATAAAAACAGATTTAAACTGACATGGCCAATCATCATCATCATCGTTATCATCAACATTATCATCATCATCATCATCATCATCATCATCATCATCACCGTCATCCTTGAGACTGTGTGTAGGGATTAGGATGATATTATTAAGCCTGACATCATTGTGTCTGAGGAGGCAGCTGAGCTCCATCAATAGCCATATGACTGAAGCAGCACTTGAAATAGCCCTGAAATTGCCCAGGAGTGGAGCCATGATGGAGACGATCTGAATGCAACACAAGATGGCAACAAGACCGGGCGACAGCGCAGGCAGAAAGAAACCAGCTGGAGGCTGAGAGGGAACATAAGGAGGACGACACAAAACAGAAAAGGCCCACAAGGTCACAGATGATGGAAAACAGTTGAGCGCATTGAGAAAGTTCACAAAAGTAGAGTGGAAGGGAGCCGAGAGTGGATAGGAGGCAACTCCCAGCACACATGTTCCACTGCAGGAGAGAGCCGTTAGAGAGAGACACCGCTATGGCATTTTTTTCAGTTGCACACTTTAAGGTCAGTCACACTACACATTTCAAATCAGATCCTCATGATCGCGGTGTTCACACTGAATGTTTGACTGATCACACAAAAAAAAAGGATTGATTGTGACGTCTTCGACAGGACGACAGGAATGTGGCCCGATTAACAAGATGGTCAGATCCAACTGATTCGGGTTGAAATCACATCAAAGTGTATGCTTTGCATAAGACACTGTCTATTTTCTCCTTTCTCCTATTTTCTCCTATTTTATTACTGATAAATAGCAGGCACGTGGCAAAGTCTTAAGTCTAATTACGTAAAGCTAATTTAATACTGAGGTACAGTCTATTTGCTAATTTAATACCATGGGCAAGATCCTAAACACAAACAACAGAGGGTAAGTTCAATACTCTCACATGCCACACATTAGCTTTAGTCCACACACAAGACAATGAGATTTTGCTCATTGAGTGACTTTTGTCATTTAAAGTAGGGACCCTATGTGTGTGATAAGTGTGATGAGTAAGCAAACGGCATATTCTCTAAGCATCTCTACGCTTGAGTCTGTTTCGATCGTGAGCTGACAGCATGGCAAAAGCTGCAGCTGCAATCACATGAGTGTGTCGGGTGAGGGGGCCTCATGCAAAAGACAGAGGCCTAAACAGTGCTCTTAAGCCCTTGCTCTCTTGCCACAGCACGCACACAGTCACCAAGGAAATTGCCCCCAGAAGTCAATAGCAGTCATCAGAGACTGCAAAACCTTGATCTCCACAGACATAATTGAATTTGGGGCTTAGGTGATTAAATGGCCTTTTGAGCCTTCGGTGGGTTAGTCTTTTCAGACTGCCCCTCGTATCCCTACTCAACCCCTGGCCATCTCTTTCACCACCTGCTTGTCATGATGACCTCTTCATGTTTTGGGGAGTGATTCCCAAAGAGTACTGAGTAAAGTAAAGCACTATCCATATGCACTCACATGGTAAATAAAGAGAACTGATAACTAAGACGAGTTAGTGAAATTCAAGAATTGCAATTCTGCTTCCTGTTTGCTACCTCAATTGAAATGCAAGTGAAATTCAAGAATTGAATTGGAATTTAAGAGCGTTTCAATTCAATTCTGGAATTTTGCACAAGCCTGATGTGCATATCGCCCACAATGAAAATATAAATGAAGAAAATATAACATAAACACTACAAGCATCAAGACATTGTTTTTTAAAAGTGGGAAATGGACACTAGAGACAGACAGAGAGCGAGAGAGAGAGATAGAGAGAGAGAGAGAGAGAGACAAGAGAGAGTAAACGGTAAAGGTCAACAATAAATCACTATCTGTACATTGCTTGAAGTGTGACTACCATGACATGTCGCTGTGGCAGACTGGACCGTACCAAATTGAATTGGCCTTCAGCCCGTCTTATCAGCTGCAGCCACATCCTGACTCAGAGTGAAGTGAGGGCTGCACATTACCAGAGCCGGACAGTAACGGAGTACATTTACTTGAGTACAATTTTGAAGGATCTGTACTTTACTCGAGTATCATTTTTGGTGACTTTACTCAAGTACATTTGATAGGCAAATATTGTACTCTTTACTCCGCTACATTTCTATCCATAACCGTGAGTACCCGTTACTTCTTCCGGAAAAAAAAATCTCAGAAACCCTCAATTTGTTGTTTCCCTCTCAAACGTGATTGGATTGTGCAGGCGCCACCGATTGGGACAGCCTATCAGCAATCACCTTCAGCTTTCCGCCAAAGTCAACTCCATGGTCAGGTTTAGATAAGAGACGAAACCATGGACAAAACAATGGATGAAGACGCAGCAGGTCCATCCCAGGAATGTGCCAACCCATGGCCTCACCTCACTAGACTATTTCAATTTTCTGAACAAGTTAATGATAGTGTTTGCTCCAAGTGTTTCAATTACAAAATAGTATTTTGTATTTGAAATACGTATTTTAAATACATGTATTAGAAATACTGCCCATCCCTGGCAACATGGTAAAAAGATGAAAATGACTTGATTTTACTTTCAATTCCTTTTACATTCTCCAAGGTATTAACATTAACATTTTTCATAACTCCATGTAGGACGTTTCTGTACATAAATGTAAGCACCATGGCAGTAGTAATGCAATATTTAGAAAATGTACTCTTGTACTCTTGATACTCAAGTACTTTTAAAAACAAGTACTTCAGTACTTTTACTTAAGTAGACATCTGACTGTTGTACTTTTACTTGTACTTGAGTAAAATTTAGCAAAGGGTATCTGTACTTTTACTCAAGTAATGAAGCTGTGTACTCTGTCCACCTCTGCACATTACTATCAACAGGCACCATTGCTAAGGAGTGCTATGAAATAAATACATAAACACATCAGGGATGCAGACGGGTAAGTGTGTGTGTGTGTGAGGGGGTGTTTATAGAAAATCATTCCTGCCCACTGCCATAACTATTTACAACAACTCCCCTTTGTGCCGTGAGAGAAAAAATCTTATGCTGAGAGACAATGCAGTTTACAACCTCTTTCCCTTTCCAATTTCCAACCAATTTCCCTTTGGGGATGGATAAAGTAATCTATATATCTATTCTCCTTGATGTAGTCTTACCAACTTTTTTAATTGTTTACTGTTAAATTTAACTGTCTGCTAAATACCATAATCATTACCATCTAAAAATACCCCCCATCAATCAACAGTCAATCAACCCTTTCATCCATCATCTGTTTTCCTCTTTTTTCCTATGTGTGGAACTCATTGTGTTTGCTGGTTAGTTAGTCAGGTGTGACATGGTTAGGGTCAGAATGTAGGGGTCAGACCGAAACAGAGGAAGAGGAGAGCGGGTGAGATGGAAAAGTTACCATGTGCTACTGCCCCCCACCCAAAGAAAAGAATCGGCATGACAAAAGAACACATTTGCACTAATCTCGTGGATGACCTATTTTGACATCAGAAGGTGAAGAGTTTACATCTACAGTATGATACATGTTCCCCCTACACTCCTTACGCTGGTCTTACCACAGATACATCGTTCAGCTGTGGCTCACTATATCAGTAGAGCCAACTAATGACAGTGTTTCTGAAAAAAAAGAAAAAAAAAATGAAAACTGAAGATTGATCGACTGTTGATTGATTGAATGGATGGAACGTAACGTTAATTACGTAAATTCCTGATCCCACAGTGCTCTGATGCTGGGGATATAGCATCTAAATGGTTTTGCCTTTTACATGATTTGATTAATTAGATTATTATGACAGAATTTGAATCTAATGACTTTTAAGACCTTTAAAAGGAAACAAATACTATTACTATTACTAATACTGTCTGCAAAGCCTACAGCACATCATCCTTCAACATAGCCTAATTATTGGAGGGAAAAGTGCTGCATTCAGTGGGATGACTCATAGTGGGGGTTTAAGGCTTTGCCAGAACAGCTATATTCACTATCAATTGAGGAAATGGTCATTGTAGTGGGATAGACACAATAATGATACATAAAACAAAAATGCATGCCCTCCAACAATTCCAAAGATCTTAACACGTTTAGGCCTTCAATATCAAACACTAAATCATTTTAAGACTTTTTAAGGGTCGATGGGGGCCCTATCTCAGTATTATTCCTTAAAAGTATACTATGCAGGTTTAGGAATTTTTGGCGACTGTAGAGCTCCCTCCCTTTGTAAAGGTGAAAAGCTTGCATAGTGTACCAGAAGTGTGCAACTAAGCAGGAAGAAAACACTGAATTTAATGCATTTTTACATCTACCTTTGAAACAAGACTGAGTTTTTATTTTGCTATTAATTATGCATAGTTGGCACTGCTCTTACCATCACTTTTAATAATCCAACTATCACTGCAGTCAAAAACCAACAACTTACACACTCTTGATTGAAATATATTGTGAATACCTGTGAATGAACAGGAAAGACCAGTAGAAGGTCATGGTGAGTGCTATCTTGTACGCCATTTTCTTCTTTTTAGCAGAAACATTTTTGTCACCAAATTTTGTCATTTTGTCAATTAACACTGTACAAAGCCATTCATGTACCGGTATTTGAAATCTATACTGTCACTCTTACAGCTGTTCATGCTCCCATTAAAAGATCTGCAATGGCTTAACTAAAAGGAGTGGAGACTGACACACTTACTTAGAAACTCAAAAAATCACCTATTCAGAATGATGCATCCAATATGTAGAGTGCATGCCATACTGCAATCCTCACATTTCTGAAATGACATACTGTATTTGTATGAGGGTCAACGTTTTTTCTCTTCCTCCATCTCAGATAATCAAAAAAAAACTTGAATAACCTGCCTTGGTCTTGGTTTTGTTCCCCCATTTGAAAAGGCAGTGGATATAATCATGACTCACAACACCGCTGATCTGTGGCCGGTCCCAGAAGAAGCTATCAAGATGTCGGAAATGTGTTGTTATTCATCTGTTTATATAGCTCTTATATAGCGTCATTTTCATTTCCAACCTCTGACCTTCCCTTACACAATTCACCATGCCGCTTTGGGCAGTATTACAACAGACGAGCTCCTCAGTTCCCAGCAGTTTAAAGATGAACAAGGACCACAGGACACGGGCTGAACTCTTAGGCTACAGACATGAAGACTACTGGAGGTCTGGGGCACTGGGGACAGAGAATCTATTGAAAAACATGGTTCCCATGTGAAGAAATCAAATCTGCTAGGAAGGGATACAAGGTTGGGGTGTGTGTGTCTGTTGGGGGGGGGCAAAATTCATCACACACACACACACACAAATTCATCCAGATGTATTGTCCAAGGCCAACGCCTTTCTGCATGCTTTATTCACCCTAGTAGCAGAGATGTGTGTAAGCCTGCACAGTCGATGGTCGATGGTGCTGAGTGGATGGTGATGCAGTGGGGAAAGGAGTTGGGTGTTGATGGGTGTGGATGAGGCAGGATTCCAATAAAAGCCTTAACAGCGGTTTAGGGTAACCCTGCAACCTTTAAAAGGCACTCCATAGATATGGTTGGGATTAGGCTCCTTCATTATTAATATCACACACAACACACAACAAGGCAGCCTTCCCGGCCCACGCCAGCCTCTGGGATGAATCATCCAGCACAAAGCCTGCATGATTAATTCCACAACTACAGCATACTCTATTGATATTATTAACAATGGTACATTCTCTCCAATGCGTTGACATATTGCAAAACTGTAATTCAATATATTTCTGTTTGTTTTGCCGAATCCATTGCGTTGGGCACAGATGAGCGCTTAGGCAGGTTGACACAGATGCAGATAAAGAGGTCAGGAGATGAAATGTTTATTACATTGAGCAGGGCCCAAATTAGGACAGGCTGATTGGAAGTGTGTGTGTGTGAATGTGTCTGTGTCTGTGTGTGTGGCTGTTCTGAAATCAAAAGCATTGTGCCAACTAATTACATGCAGCACTATGGCAACTGGCAGGTGAGGCTCTCCAGTTGTACAGTACAGCAGTGGAGAATAGTGTGTGTGTGTGTGTGTGTGTTTCCAATACCTGCAGCAGACAAAAGGCTATGATTATGACATTAACAAAATGCTGCTGTCTCACATACTGTGTGTGTGTGTGTGTGTGTGTGTGTGTGTGTGTGTGTGTGTGTGTGTGTGTGTGTGTGTCTGTGTGTGTGTGTGTGTGTGTGTGTGTGTGTGTGTGTGTGTGTGTGTGTGTGTGTGTGTGTGCGTGTGTGTGTGTGTCTGTGTTTGTGTGTGTTTTAATGTGTGACTGTCTGTATGTGTGTGTCTGTTTGTGTGTGTGTGTTTGAATGTGTGACTGCCTGTGTGTATGTGCATTTCCCCTGCAGAGACAGCGGCGGCCCCTGCATTGTGGGGCTGTCTGTGGTCTCTGGTTCCAGAGTGCTATCTGGGTGACAGGCGTGCTAAAGGGCCCACGCTGCACCGCACCGCCTCGTCTCGGCCCTCCCCTCCCCACCCACTGCCCCATTGTCCCGCATGACAGGGCCTTTGTCTCCTCCGCTCCCATCAGCCCCATGCAGGGGAGAGGGCTCATCAGCGGGGGGAGGGGGGGGGGGGATTAGAGAGCCATTGATTTCAGTAGCGGAACACCTCGGATGAAGTCTACCTCAAAGACCAAAGGAAGTTCCGATCATTACAGTCTCATGGTTCTTTAAAGAGGTCAAAGGAAGAAGAAGATGAGAGAGAAAGAGCTAGAGAGAGAGAGGGGGGGAGAAAGATATATATAGAGAGAGAGATAGAGAGAGAGAGGGGGGAAAGATATATATAGAGAGAGAGATAGAGAGAGAGGGGGGAGAAAGATATATATAGAGAGAGAGAGATAGAGAGAGGGGGGGGGAAGATATATATAGAGAGAGAGCTAGAGAGAGAGGGACAGAAAGAAATTGAGGGGGGGGGGGGGGGGGGGGGGGTTATTGAAGCATTAACACACCTTAGGCGGTTTTCCCTTCATATAGTGTATAATTCTGAAAAGTGTGTGAAATACCAGGTACTCAAGTATCAGAGGAAGTGACACTAAAAGCTCACAGACGGACAGACATGGTGGCACCAGTGGGGTGTCCCAGGACTGCGCTGGCCTGGTGACATGAGGTCAGGTGCTCCGGCACACTGTGGTCATTACCAGAGGCTCACACAGCGCCTGCACTTGCACTGACCTTTCCTGCAACTTCAACTCTTAAACCATGTGCTGAAACTCAGCAGGTAGAAACAAGACTTGCCCCTACCACATACACATACTGTACACATACACATAAACACACACACAGGCACACACACCAATTTCACACACAGACACACACCCACACACTCACACACACGCATGAACACAGGTGAGTCTGGGCCTGACAGCTGTGGCTGACGAAACAACTGGTGACATGGCTGGTGAAAGGACGCAGCTGAATTATTCCCTCTCTGTCAGAGCCAATCAGTGAGCGGGACAGAGCACGCCAGGCCTGCACAGGTGGCAGCCAACCCCCAGGAAACCAGGCCTCGTGGCAGATCTGTTTGAACATCACAGGAGATGCCAATGGGTGGGTGAGTGGGTCGAAGCACAGGTTCGAGGGCATGTGTGTGTGTGTGTGTGTGTGTGTGGGATGGAGGGGGGGGGGGGGGTTGGGGGTGCGCACATGTGTTTGTGTGTGTGTGTGTGGATGTGT
>NC_055957.1:38773748-38796248 GCF_018492685.1 Alosa sapidissima
CAAATGTGCAACACCCATCACCGGGGCCACACAATCATTTTTTCTGCCCCCCCGAGACAAGCGGCCATCAATTCTGCTCCCAGCCCCATAGGGTAATGATTCTTCACCTGCCGGTACCGCGCCGCTCAACACCTGAACCCTCGTCCGTGCGCCCTCCTCCCGGCGCGTGCATGCCACTCTGCCATGCGTGGGAGGCAGCGAGGGCTTCGGAGGGGTAGCAAGACGAATGGATTGTCTCGGTATAGATTTTCTTTAAGCAGGTACAGTGCAGTGGGGGGTGGTGGTGGTGGTGGTGGTTGTGGGAGGGAGGAAACCCAGGTGAGAAAAGAGGAGTGTTGAAAACAAGCTCGGGCATAATCTTCCATTCTCTTCCCATCGAGTGTTTTTGGATCAATGGCAACATTGCCCTACAGTATACAGACGAGAGGTGTTTGATTTTGGGAGTGAGAGTGCCCTGTTTTTGGTTGTTTGTGTGCGTGTTTTTTATTGAACAGTACGTGTATTCTACAATTCTGCAGTTGCAGAAAACACTAGTGCAATGATTACAACTGTGACCACTACAGTTCCTGTTATGTGTGTGTGTGTGTGTGTGTTTCTCTACTTTCTTATATCCCTACATGTGTCAGTTAGCTTTTGCACAAACTCCAAGCTTTTTCTTTATGTTATTGTTGGTGGCTGACCGGGAATCCTTTTCTCCCTTCCATCTTGCCATAACAAGGCTCTGTATTTCAACTTTATGACCAGTTGTATATTGCACCACTCAATTGTTGCCTGCACCTAAATCACGTCTGAGAACAGGCCATGAGCAAAGACAGATTAACAACCCCTCTGTTTTGTTTTATAGAACAATTTCATATCAAATGTTATTTCAGATCGCTACAAATGTGACATAAGAGTCGTGCTAACGGGGGGATATCCGATTCGCTGTGTTTGGCTCTAATATTCTGACATCTGTTGCATACATTCTACAGTCAACCTCTGGATCCAAAATAGAAAAAAATAAATAAATAAAACGCTATGTGCTGAATGAAACTGGTGCAAAGTTGGGAGCTATTGGCTGACCCTTTGCATTATAATTCAGGGAGTGAGCAAGATGTCCTGGGCTCCAGGTGCTGTGTGTCCAGCTGGCCCACACAACACTGCACTGTCTGGTTTATGGTCAGTAGCCCAGAAAGAGCAGGCCTCCGACTGGCGCTGGAAAATGGATGTTTATTCTGTCCCTAAAATCACCTCGGAGATCCTGACTTCTTTATTTTGGCAGACTCTGGGTGACAACAGCAAGTGCTGGGGGGGGGGGGGGAGAGATACGGAGGGAAGGATCATGGGAAAAAGAAAGATAGCAACAAAAAAAAAAACAGGAGGAATGCAGACAGGCTTAGAGTCAGACACATAGACGCATGGACAGAAAGACAGACAGATAGATGCATAGTTTGGAAGACAGACAGACAGAGAGAGAGAGAGAGAGAGAGACACAAAGAGAAAAAAGACAAGGATTGGGGAAAAGGGTGATTCTGAGTAAGAAAAATAGACGGACAGAAGAGAGAGAGAGAGAGAGAGAGAGAGAGAGAGAAATCTAAACCTAGAGAACACCAGTGAGAGTGTGCATGTGAATGAAAGAGAGGGAAGGGGATGACCCTGCCACTGGCTGCCATCCTCTTCCTGTCCATCAGACTCAGGGGGCTTCTGCAGGCCAGAGATGGACCCGTCCATCACTCTGATCAAAGGTCACATGGGCTCACACATTCACTGCCGGTGCCTGCACTCTCACAGGCACACTCACTAACACTGAGGAAGGGAGAGAGAGAGGGAGAGATAGAGAGAGAGAGGAAGAGGGAGAGAGAGAGATAGAGAGAGAGGGAGAGAGAAATAGGGATTGAGAGAGGAGAGGAGAGAGAAAGAGAAAAAGAGAGAGAGAGAAGGATGTAGAGAAGAGCACACACCGAGGCAGAGACAAGGGGAAAGTCAACAGAGTGATAGAGCTGCACATTTTCTGTCGGAGTAAATAAACATATCAGTGACTGCGCAGTGTATACCTGAGCTTAAATTAGAAGATAAAGATGCCAATTTGACTGGGATGACAGGAGAGCGGAGGCATAATCTGCCGTGCCTGTCTCTGCATATTTTCACGCAAATACACACACACACACACACACGCACACACCCCTCATTGTATCCACAGGAGATACACGCCTGGATCTCACATATAACACCATCATCCAAAAAGCACATCTCATCGCAACACAGCAGCTGGGAATGAAAATAAACCACTATAGTTTAGAAGTATAATAGTTGACAACAACATGTAAATTGCAGTGAGAAACTGGACAAAGGCTTTAAGGCTACAAAAGCTAGAAAAGCAGAACAAAGGGCCAGGAGAGGGAGGGGAGAGGAAAGAACATCCCCACGAGTACGAGAGGAGGACTACATCCAGCATGGTATATCATCAGCATGCAGGAGCAGTAGGAGCCAGACACAGAGAAAACAACTTTGCTTATGGACACATTCACACACACATACATACTGTACATACATCTCCTCTGAGAAAGCCTTCCATGGCTCTGACAGACCATGCTTTATGTATAGGTTAGAATTATGGGCATTTCTGAAAAGACATAAGGCATTTCACATGACGGACGGCAATTTCATCAGCGTGTGGCAATTCATGGTCATCGTGGCTTACTCCAGGCCATGGGCCAATGAGTCTGACAGACAGCGAGCAGTCACTATTACACAGGCATGTGACATGGAGCAGCAAGTTATTAGACACACCACATATTCACTTTCTCTGCACCCAATGAGAGATATTATGAAAGTGTTTGCACTGGAGCAGTATATTCCCTTTGGGAGTTGGTAATACGGTTATGACATTCTCATCATTTCTATTAATATTACTGCAGATATATGCTATGGCACTATGCACCACTAATACCACCACCAGGTTTTGGTCAAAATGTCACCTCTCTTTCTTTCTCTCACACACATATACAAATACACACTCCTTCATATTGACACAACCACACACAGACACAGACACAGACACACACACAGACACACACACACAGACACACACACACACACACACACACACACACACACACACCCACACAGGGAGCGAGACAAAAGTTTGAGGTGTTTGCTGATGATGGCTTGCCCTTTAGGCAGAGGTGGGAGTCTCCTCTCCAATCGAAGGCTCACGCTGAGAGATGAACTTGTTAAAAGGCTGCTGCTATTAACGGCAGCCCTGCATGGCTGTGGCCTTGGGAGAGAGGAGCTGCTGTCTCTCAAAGCCTAACATGTGCCTCATGCCTTCCAGCTACAGCGCAGATCTGCCTGGCAAAACTGGAGATTCAACGCGGGTTAATTTAACACAAGAAAATGAATTACGGGAAGAAAACATTTGAGTGGGGAAAAGAAAAGAAAAGAAAACTCTGCAGGTGCCTTTTAGCAATGTAGCTGGAGCAGGCGCTGAAATAGTAATGCCCTTTTAATGTTTATGAGTCTGTAGGAACTTTTAATAAAAGGCATCGCAATTCGGTGTTAGTGCGGTGCAATTTGTTAAGATGAAGCCAGCAATTACATCTAGCGATATTATAAGCCTGGCAGTTTAAGACAAGTAAGTGTCTCAAAGGACAGGGCACACATGTACTATGAGTGTGTGTGTGTATGTGTGTGTGTGTGTGTGTGTGTTTTTGTGTGTGTGTTTGAGTGTGTGTGTGTGAGTGTGTGCACGTACGCGCGTGTGAGTGTATATGGGTGTGTGTCATGCACGCATGTATGCATGTGCATGCATTCATTCCTTGTGCTTTACGTATTCCAATTGCCTTAAACTAATCTAGGGACTTAATATCCTCGGGAGATAAATAGCCACCATCTTAAGTGTTCTCTCCTCGGGAGAATGTGCACGTGAAATCCACTGCTGCTAGGCTAGGCCACCCATCATACATCACGTTCAACATGAACCTTAGTGCTTTTAATTACATCAGTGACATTATTGGTGTCACAGTCAGTTAAGAGCATAATGACATTCACTGCCATCACTCATGTCTGAGGAAACATGGTAAATAGGAGCAAGCAAGAAAACCAGACAAACAAGCAAGAAAACCACATCACACAATCGTTTGGGATGATAGGATCCATAAGAATGGGAGTTTGGGTTATTGATTTTGTTTTCTTTTTTGTTTCAATATGAAAAAAAAAGAAGGATTATTCATATTTGTGGAGATGCAAAACTACAGGTTTGGAGACCAACAATGATTTGTCCTCTCTGAGACACGTAATGCAGGTGAGGAGTGAGGAGTGCATGGATATACCCCTGACACTGCCAGCTTCTCATCATCAACCTGTAATGACGGAGGTCAACCATCTGAGGCCTTTGTGATAAAGCCGCCGCTATGCACTTTTGTATGTTACAGTTTTCTTACATCATATGTGGCTGTGCAATAATTAGTCACCTTGAGAATTTCACAAACAGAGTCGTAGACACAGCATGACAGACAGAGAGAGAGAGAGAGAGAGAGAGAGAGAGAGAGAGAGAGATGCAGAGTATTAAATAATCATCTTGTAAACACCACATTGGTCTGGGATACAACACAGACCATGCATCCGTAAGACACCCCCCCCCCCCCCCCCCCCCTTCCAAAATAAAACAACCGAACAAACAAAAAATGTTAGTCCAATCAAGCCTCTCTCTTAGTTCTTTCATGCATTATCATGCACCCTTCTGATATATTCTGATATAACCGTGATGAATAAATAAAAGGCTCTAGAAGTTCTTTCACCAGGATGCTTTACCTCGAAGGGAATATTATCCTTGGCTTTTGATAGGAGCTCGACAGTGGGGAGAGATTTTCAAAGCATGCAGTGCAAGAGACATTGCCAAGCTCTCAAAGACCCCCTGCTGCGCATGTCAAACTAAGAAATCTCTCTGAACTTGCAGAATTAAATTCATCACCCAATCTCCTCAAACTCTCCTTGTGGTGTGAAGCTCTGTCCTTGTTTTTCTTTCTCTCTTTTATTTTTTCCCTCTATTTTTCCTTTTTTCCCCTTCTTTTTTTGAGAACCTCCATGTTGGATATGGAACAGCGCAGTGAGGCACGGGGTGGTGAAAAGGCCTACAGCATCTTTATTATCTAATGGAATCTAATTGGAATTCATTTGACACTATATTTAAGGGGAATGAGAGAAAAAAAAGTAAAATGAAGATTAAGAAAATATCACAAATTAAACAAGACTTGAAAGTGCGAAGTAAGACAGCAAATACCCCAGAAAATTTAGCACAATGTGTGTGGATGTGTGTGTGTGTGTGTGTGTGTGTGTGTGTGTGTGTGTGTGTTTTGTCCTGGCAGAGTTTCAATTTCTTCTCTTAGATCTTCTCTAGGGGGTTGACTGTAGAGCCTAATTACTGTTCTCCTATGATTCTGTGGCCTCCCATCTACTTTCAGCTGAAATGCAATATGTTTGAATAAAGGGAAATACTTTATTTCCCAAAATAAAAATATGTACCCTTTACTGCAGTACTAAACAGCATGTATAATGCATCGAGCCGCATATTAAGCAGTTCAAAACAGACAAAATCAATGTTTCCCAGAGGTAACGTTTCCTGGTAAGGATGACATTGTGCCCTTTCTCATTACCTGTAATCAACTTAACCAGATTCTTTAAAGTTGCACAGCAAACTGCTTTGTTATGCAAATCGCGTGTTCTGCCGTCAACGACTTATTTGATGAGGGGTGCTTCGTGGCCTGGTAAATTGGCAGCAATCGAATGAGAATATATCTTATTGCTACCTGCTGTGAAACATTTCCATATAAAAGGAAATGGTATTGATCTGAACCCTTGTGTGTTGAAAACAGTCACATCCGTTAACGGCAGAATCAGAAGAAAGAAGAGAAAAATGAAACCACGTCTCTCTGTGTGGTGCTGCAGCTCCATCATCACTAACCCACTCCTTTCCCCACTCTCTGAGCTCACACAGATTTCCCTTTTATTTTTTAACAGAGATCTCAGTGAGCCTTTGATGTGATTTTTACATATATTTACATAGGGGCAAGTTGGCAATGCTACATTTCAACCGTGCGCTACAGAGGAGAGATCCTTGAGCGAGCGTTGGCCCGAGCTGTAAAGTGCTTCCAGGGGAGATGGTGCTGCCCCGGTTGGCACGGCTGCGGCGACTCCTCCTGCTGACACATTCTCACCCGACGCCCTGGTACTACTTACAGGGAGCCTGGCCATTCTGCCACCCTAAAACAATCTCTCTCTCTCTCTCTCTCTCTCTCTCTCTCTCTCTCTCTCTCTCTCTCACACACACACACACACACACGCACACACACACACACACACTCCTCCACGAGTCGGGACATTTGCCTTGTGGGCACTCATGGCCTGGCTATATATAGAGCTGGGAGGGGATTGCTGGCTTGTAGGACAGGCGCAAGCCTCTTTCAACACCACTATTCCATTCCCACTTCTTACTCCACGTCTCGCGCCCATTCGCTGCTTCAAAAATGGGTGTCACGGTGACATGTGGTCCACTGCTATTACTGAAAACTACTAATGGGAGTACCGCATATTTACATAATATATAGGCCACAAACACAGTCATTCTGCATCCGAAAAAAAAAAGAGAAAATTAGGAGTCTCCTTTTTATTTAACGGGGAAAAACTTCAAATAAATCTTAACATCCATCCAGAGACGATCTGTGTAATAGGAACCGCTTGTCACGGTGTAATTGCTTTCTGGACACGGAGCTCAGCGTGCCAGCACTGCTGTTTATTTGGAAAGCTGATGCAATAATGACACAATGTCAACTTGGTGGAAGACCACATGCAGCTAAAATAATAATGAGCCAAAATGGATCCAGCTGGAGATGCTATCATTACAAGCTTCAAGGTCAGACCAAAACCGATGGCAATCTGATTTTTCTGTTCTTGCATTAGCAAACACGAAAAGGAGGATGCTACTATTAGCTCTGAGATGCGGAGAGGACGATTATCAGTATTGTACTGATAAAATGGTGTGAGACTGCTTCAAATGAATTTTCATTCAATTGACAAGAAAATTACTATGATACAGTGTGTAACGCATCAGGAAATTAATTTTCCTTTGCCTAAAAAACATTCTAATTACTGACAGGATAGTAATTAATAAATATGCTTCCATTTCTGATGAATGGTATAAATTATTGAAATACCTGCAATATATAAAATGTACTGAGTTCCAAAATAGTTTCTACAATTATATTCACCATAGTCATTTCAATGCTCTATCATGGCATGTTTAAAACTGAGACACTGCATATGCTATTTTTTCTTTGTGATAGTTCTCCCTCTCTGAGATAAACAGTTTTAACAATGTGTGGATCATAGTAATACATCAACAAAAACTTCTGTCATCACATGGATTGTATGTCCAGAGAGAGAGAGAGTAAGAGAGAGAGAGACTAGACTAGGCTGATGAAGCTGAGGTGACACATGTTTGCGTGGCTTCATTGGGAGCCCCATTACCAGCCCACCATGCACACTAAAGTGGCTGAATATCATACCATATATGACCACATATACAGGCAGAGAGAGAGAGAGAGAGAGAGACTAAGAGAAAAAGTGTGGGAGGCTCCTTGTCACTGTCAGAGCAAATTATCTGCTTCTCAAATTATGCAGGTATCCTGACATGCTCGACTAATTAAATTGGTTTAAGGCTCTGATCGATTGCAATCATGGCAACCAGAAGACGCCATCTGGGGAAAAGGGAGAAAAAACAAGCCAGGAGAAAAAGAATAAGCAAAATGGGACACTGTCTTATTTGGTCCGCCGATATCTACATCCAGTGAGACATGTGGTCATTACGAGAAAAGCCGAACAAAGAGAAAGAGAGAGAAAGGGCCAAAGGCATGCCCGGGTGGAAACTGAGTTGAGGACTTAGTTCCATGTGCGTGTTTGTCTCTGGTGACCGCCATAATAGAGAACACTATGATTTAACCAGGTGTCCATTACAATGCTCATTACGGCACTTAATCTAATACGAGTCTAGTACTTATTTATTTATTTCACGCTGCCTCGCCAGCCTTGACATCCTTTTTAAAAAAGACTTTTCATTTAAATCGAAAGTCAATAACACTTGTTCCTCTTAAGACAATAAAAAAGAAAAACAATCCTTTGGAAAGCCAATTTAAAAGCCCCTGGTGTTTTCCCATGCCTTCATTACGGGAGCGGGTGTGTTGGGGTGGGGACGGGGGGTGTTGGGGGGGCAAGAGCGACAGGGAGGGAGAAGGTAGTCAGGGGGAGCCAGGCGCTGAAATTGTCTAAAGACTTTTAATTGGATTCCAGAAGCTGTTTCTTAATTGACTTCTCCACCATGTTAATATAAGTGCACATCTTTATATGTGTTTCCCACATTCCAAATTGAACCCAGGAGGTCATAGTTGGATCTCCAGACGGGCCTCATTGGAAACTATTGCCCGCTAAAAAATTCAATTTAGATGTGGAGATTGACTGGCTAATTCCAGTACACCTATAATGACTTTTCACTGTTCTTTTAATTAAGTTTTCACATTACTGTGGTGGATACAGATGCTAAAAGAATCACATTTCCCTTGTGGTCAGTGTTTGAGGTGGTAAGACAAAATTAAAAACAAAACAACGGAAAATAAATGCCAGCCTTAATAGACAGTGTAAATGTGTCGTCTTGGGGCTGCACCTGACAACACAAACAAAAACGTCCATCTGATGGCTGTGAGAAGGGCTGTCTTGCCTTGAGCTAAACAACAGTGTCCCTGCTATTAAGTGTCAGTCATGCCTTTATTAATAACCCTTCTCACTCAATCAACTCCTTGTTTTATCATTAAGTTGCTCTGTCTGCCTGTCTGTCTCTAAGGCAGTATGCACCTACTGTAGATGTACTGTATCTGATGTGTGCCACCACCATCATAGACTGAGCTGTCAGAGGTTGGAAGGCTAAAGCAGACTACACGGGTAACTGAGTCGAGTCAGATTATGCAGTGCACTTAAAATGTCACTGACAGTTTCGGAAATGAACTTTTACTGAATAAAATTCTTCTTCGACAAACTTTGACAAAAAAAAAAAGAAAAAGAAAAAAAAAAGCTCTCTGTCTAGGACCATTCTGTGGTCATCGCTGCTGCTACTCCAAGGTTTTCATTTCTGTGAATAGAGGTAGCGCTCGCACTAGCTTAAAGGCTAGTGGAACTAAGGAGACGACAAGGCAGTCTGAATACTGTACGCTATTGACAGCCAGAAATGCCATTCTTTCAAGTTAATTTACTATAACAATGTGAAGTCCCATTGCTTTGCCAAAGTCTGATTGATAGCTACAGTAGGTAAAAAGAGAGTAGAATAGAGAGAGCAAGGGTAGGAATATGCAGAGACACAGATGGAGTGAGCTTCATTCATTTGACTCTGTGTATGTAACTAATGACATCCCCAAAAGGTCAGCCTTGGGGAATTGGCTTCTCTGTAGAGCCATCTCATTTAACCTCTTTTTACCAGCTGTAAGCCGCCACGTTCTCTACCGTATTGATTTCCAATGTTGGATCTGTGGCCCGTCACTTTGGCCTGGCTCTACAATGCTTTCTCTCCATGACTTTCACACACACACACACACACACACACACGCACACACACGCACAGACAGACCAGACAGACAGACAGACAGACAGAGACACACACACACACACACACACACACACACACACACACACACAGACACATGCACGCACGCACGCATGCACACACACACAGACACATGCACACACACACACACACACACACACACACACACACACACACACACACACACACACACACACACACACACGCACACACACACAAAACATGTTACTTTAAATTCCACAAGGCACATTCTTTGTACTGGCAGTGGTGAGGGTGGCTAACCCAACAGCAGAAGGTTTCGACCCAGAGAAGGGAAAATGTAGAGAAAAATCAATAAGCTCTCCCTTTGCACTTTGCCTTCTTAAAAAATACCACATCTGAAATTAGAGACTCGAGTGGTCTCAAGCCATGCAGAAAAAAAACTCAAATGTAAATATTTGAAACCTTTTATATTTTTCCAATGGAGTATAAAAAATATTGTGGTCTTATCTCTGATATTGGACATACATATTTAGTAAACTACAAGTATCAACTAATATTACTACAGTAAAGATTCACATAAATTACCACATAAAAGGAAAAACATCAAAATACCAAAAACAAAACCAAATATTTTTTTATCTGGTTTGTGTAATTATTTAAATTTTTTGGCCACACTCTTTCATATTCAAATTATGTATTCTATATAGTCCACCTGGATTGTGATGCCTGCCCCCTCTTGCTGCACTGTCTGGTTGCTATGGTAAGGTTGGATGGTAGGAGTTTTATGGTATGCTTAGGGAGTTAAAGAGACAGTTCTCCCAGTCCTATTAACCCTTAGAACCCTAAGCTGTTTTTAGGGCATTTTCACTACCTTTATTCATAAGGATTTATTCTGGTAATTGTAAGTGCCACACACACATATTATATATTGTTTTTTTCAGGAGAGTCTAGGCTATCCAGATCTGCCATCATTTCATGTATTAATACTAGCATTGATTTTATTTTGATTTTTAAAGAATTAAATTATAAAAAGTGTATTATAAAAATTCTTATATTTCGACATGTATCTCACCACAGCAAGCTCACAGCTCTACATGGATTTCATGTGTGTGTAGGGCAGACTGTCCTGAATCGGGCAATATAATTGCCATGTTGGAGGGATACTCTGGGGCTGAGCAATTTACAGAAATATGTGCTGTGTGATTTACGGAAATAAATGGCATTTTTTATTTAGTGATGAAAAATGACCTTTCTGCGCTCCATATCTGTGACACGAACTGATCTGACCTGACTTGACCCGAGGTTGCGTGTTAGCCTGCGTGCCGGTGTGTATGCAGACATAATAATTCTCAAATTTTTACTGCATTGCCATGAACAAAGCAAAGGCAAAAAAGGTGTTTATTTGTTGAACAAATTGGGATGCAATGTGAGCCTTGAATTGGATGCCATGCAGGAATTTGCTAGGATCTCAAAACCGGAATATGAACATGCTTTGCCATAGAGAAACACATGATAGCATTGGATTATAAACATGCTTTGCCACAAGAACAGACAAAACGTGGGGTAAGTCCAGCTATATGAAGTTATAATTTTGCTGTCACTTCGTCGGTTTTATAACCCAGAAGGATGTACTTGGTATCAAATGATAGCTCCGAGTCTCCTCTTTCATCTGACATACGTGGCATATCTATGCGATCACAGGTCCGCGAGTAATTCAAACGAGAGTAATGGGTGTGCAGCGTTGGTTTGTGTACATGACGTTATTATTTTGCAGTCACTTCGTCTGGTTTTATAAGCCAGAAGGATCGATAAACATGGTACCAATGGATAGCCCTGTGCCCCCTCTTTCATCTGATATGCTTGCCATATCGATGCGATCACGGGTTCGCGAGTAATTCAAACGAGAGTAATGGGTGTGCAGGTGAACTCAGAGAAGTATAGACTGTAAATATGATGCAATTTGATTTAATTTCATGATTTTTTTTTTATTTTCATACTTGATCGTACGGACAAGTGTGTAGTCTCGTTGGAAAGCCCCACTTCTGCTCTGTCATGCAATAAAGGTTTCATCTCGCTGCGATGAACAGTTCCGGAGCAATGTAACAGAGAAGAAAGGGTGTGTTTTTTGACGCACTTTGCGTCAATCGGGTTCTAAGGGTTAACTAAATTACACATAAATCACTAGTGAGGCCGATGACCATGTCAAAGTGTATGTATTTGTGTGGGTGTATTTGTGTAGGTGTACGTGTGTTTGTGTGTGTGTGTGCGTGTGTGTGTGTGTGTGTGTGTGTGTGTGTGTGTGTGTGTGTGTGTGTGTGTGTGTGTGTGTGTGTGTGCGCACTCTGTGTCCAAGATGACTATTTGAGATCACCAGCGTAGCAAGGTAAGGGTTAATTTGACCATGTACTGCCAAAGACCAGACAGGAGATTTACTGTGACACAGCCCAAGCCTCCTAGTCAGTGAGGTAAAAACAATCCTATTACCAGGCTGTCACACCCGCCTCTTGCATTTGTTTTATAAGGTTTCTGTCATTTTGTGAAATGTCAGGCACACACATAAACCGCCACGCGCATTTGCTTGCACCCTCATCAGACTCTATCTCAGGCCCACATCTCCTCACAGACTAAGAATGATTTTATAAGGTTAAAGTGGAAATCTGTGCCGGCAGATTGCAATTAAAGGGTGTGAAAGATTGTCTGCATGTGTGTGTGTGTGTGTGTGTGTGTGTGTGTGTGATGCATGTGCATTTGTATGTGTGTGTGGGGGGGGGGGGGGAGTGTGTGTGTGTGTCTTTGCATGACTGTGTGTGTGTGTGTGTGTGTGTGTGTGTGTGTGTGTGTGTGAGTGTATGAGTGTGTGTGTGTGTGTGTGTGTGTGTGTGTGTGTGTGTGTGTGTGTGTGTGTCTGTGTGTGCGTATGTGTGTGTTGTGTGAGGACACCTAAAAGTCGTTTGTGTGTGTGAAATATGTATGAATCTGATTTTTACATACAGTATGTGGAATTTTCTCTCACTCGCTCTCTTCTTTCCTGGTGGCAATCTGTGATTCTTGGCAGTGTGTCAACACAGTCAATTAGATGCATCAAATGAGCAAGCGTTGCCTTAAGTAATTTCATCAACAGCGGCACTATTTGCTCATACTATACGTTTATAGAATATTATTTTGGAGTAAAGAGGAGCAAGACAGAGAAAGATTGAGAGAGAGAAAGATAGAGCAAGAGAGAGAGAGAGAGAGAGAGAGACAGAGTGGAAGGGATCAGAAAGTGGTAGTTTCCCAGCAAGTGTTATTGCAGACTCCAGCTCTTTGGGCAAAGTTTCATCATTTAACATTACGTGCAGGGGTGCTGAAAATGACGGGATGTCAGATAATACACATCATCCACTCTTTCAAAAAACTTAAAGCCTGTCAGGGCGGATGACAAATTGCAGCGGAGGGCAGGAGGAAGACATTTGGCAGCTCTTCAGCGGGAGAAGCTGTGCTGTGGATGAGGACGGGGAAGGGGAGAAGGGGGAGCGGAAGGCGGCAGGCGTTGGGCTCGGTACACGCTCCAAAGGGAGGCAGCTCCTTCCTGAGCAACGTCAGCAGGCCTCGGCTCCACACCATGGCTGAGCATCAGCATCCTTCTCCCCCGCTAGCCGTCAGTCAGCACGGGCAGTGGCAGCAGCAGCCATGAAGCCATGAATATTCCTCCTCATCCCACTCCCAACTGTCGCTTTTCTCATGTCGACCAAGCCCAGAGCATGGACAGACGGTTAGGAGCACGAGGAGCTACTCATTTAGCATACACACACAAGTTTAAATTGGGTGTAGGTGAAAGCTGGGTGAGGTGCGTACAGCTGGCAAAAGTCAAAGTTGCCATACTCTTAACATATTCTCAAATCCTCTGCTAATCTAAGCATAGGGCTTTTTTGGCAAGTAATTATGAACATAATGTGAACAGGGTAGCAGAGAATAACTTTTTTGCATAAATCACATACTTTAATTAGCTCATTCCACCTTGATCGGGCGTGTGCGAACTGTTTACATAAACACAAGCACATCTTTAGTCAACATGTCAAGAGTGGAAAGGATTATGCAAGGTTTGCTCTCGACTGAGAGTCTGCGTCCCTGCCAAAATATTTTCCCCTCTAGCTAGTTTCTCACATTCTATCTCTCGTCGCACTCTCTCACACACTCACTTTGCTTAACTTAATTACGCTCCATTGACATCTTCATTTGCTAGCTGTGTTCTGTTGTTCAGCTTGGTAGCTCTACCTGTATTACCAATGGCAGTGCTACCAAACTCTCTCAGAGGCACAGAAACACAGGTGAAAGATAAACTTTCTCTCAGAGGCACAGAAACACAGGTGAAAGATCAGCTACTTCTCAGCCAAGCTTTCCGTCAATCAGCTCGATGCACAAAAAAAAGACAGACTCAGAGAGTGACTTTGGATCACACACACACACACACACACACACACACACACACACACACACACTCACAGTCACACACAAAGGTACAGCTCTTTGTGTGCTATTAGTGAGTAGGGTGTTCTACATCTCGCATGGATCTGACAAAAAAAAGGAAAAAAGAACAAAAGCACAAACATTCGTTCCCGTCACTGATCAAACTTAGCGGACGAGAAATTTAGATTTAGCACATTATGATGAAGGAGAAAGCGATCATCTTAAAGCCATCTTGAGCCATCTTAAAGGAGGGATGTGGGGTGGGGGGAGGAGGAATATATTACTTGGCTTTGAGCATTGCAGGGGTGAGATAATTAACCTAATCTATTACTTTAAAAGTTTGGGTATATTACTGGGTGAAATGAGAATGTGGTATTGTAATTAAAAGATTATTTAAGATTATGGATGTGCATAATTACACCTTCATCGGGGAAGAAAAAACAATTCAGATTGGGATTTCAGAGCGCTTGCAGGCTTCACGTTGCAAACCTATTTCATATGCATATGAAAGTTATCGTGATGGTCTTGTTTTTTCCTCAAACTCTACCACTCATTCTGACCTCATAATGTACCTCATCCCAAGCAGAGCTAGTGAGTGGAGCGGAGCGCGAGCGAGCGAACGAGGAGCGGAGCGGATGGAATTTTGCTGGAGCGCGGAGCGCTTTTTTATTCAGAGGCCGGGACGGCCGCTCTGTCCCGCTTCATTTTCGCTCCGATACCACTCACGCCACGAGTGTGAGGCATGCCCAAATCCACCTTGAATACACGTCTTCGTAGTATATCTAAGACCACTACAATTCAAAACAAACATATTGACCATAATTATAACAGTTTAGGCATAGCCAGAGCTTTGCTCAAGATAAGCTTTAAAGGCTAGCATTCAGAATCAGGGGAGAGAATAGCCTACAGAACACGAAAACAGCGCACACTAGGCGTGTCAAACACACACTACACATACAGGGGTGGACGCAGCCCCCCACACAAAAAGGATCACATACGAGGAAGATCTAAAAGGGTAACACACTACACTAAAACACGGACATTAAAACAGTAAATAAAGGCATTAACACACACAAACAACCCCCAGAGTTCTCCCCCAATATCCCAGAATGCATTGTCCCAGAGTCCGTAGCACATAGGACTAGTCCAGCATGCCGACATTACAGTAAGTTCGTTGGGGATGAAGTCGCTAAATATTTTAGAATGGAAACTGAAAGTCATATGGCTTACAAGCGTAGGCTACTATTCCTACAAAACAACTAGATACTAACAATGTAGAGCAAGAACAACTATGTGGTGACACTGTTCCAGTGAGATTTATTTTGTAATTTAAGAAAACACATTTCGCGGAAACATGAGTGTGCTAGGAGAGCAAAGAAAAAAGTGAGCAATTTGAATAGCCTATGCTTTAAGTAAGGCTGAAGTAAACTTGGATGCTAAACCTGTATTATTTAGGCAATTAATCCCACGTATCCCTTTAGTTTTAGGCTTATTGACGTTGGCAAGCTTGTTCGTTGTTGCACTGTCGGTGTTGCATTAGGCTATCTTTTACAATACATGTTCTATGAGTGACATTGCCGTTGCTCTTGGTTCTTTGGGATTTAAGTTTTCTAAGGTGACAATTCGGCTTGTAGATTATTTCTCCCTCCTTTAAATTGGAGCGAGCGTGGAGCGATTTCACTGGAGCGGGAGGATTTTGAAGTGGAGCGGGGAGCGAAATTGAGCAGAGTGGCCTGACGTGAATTTGAGCGGAGGTGCGGCCGAGGGAACAGCCACCTGAGCGAGGAGCGGGATATTCGCACCGCTCAGCTCCGCTCACTAGCTGTACATATTCACACACACACACATATATATATATAAATACATATAAATCACTTCACCAGAGAGTCTTGCCGTTTCAGTCGAAACTCTACAACAGTGGCAACCAACAACCCATAGACCCATAGATCATGTTCACCTGAAGGCATGCTTGCTCTTCGTGGGCAGGTGACAGAGGCTAGTCCTGTGCTTAGCTGAGATCCTTCTGGCAGTCCTGGCTAGGCACTCTGCAGCACTCTCCTAGTGCAGTCTGATACATCTATTACTGTTACATAAGGATGCCATTTCGGAAATATACTGCAATAGCAGTTCTTGAAAAGCGACATAAATAAACCAGAAGTCATGTAAAACCAGAAAAAAAAATCATAAGACTCCCAGTGATGATCAAACTTAGTGTGTATGGGTGGATTTTTTTTTTCCTCAGGGAGTTTGTGTGGAGCGCCCAACCCCCAAACTTTGTTTGTTTTCATGAATTTGAATAGGTGCATCTGTAAGGAGAGCACGACGCGGCACATATGCAGAGCACGTTCCCACTCAGAGTGAGGCAGCTGCACTGCTGACAGTGCCAGGCAATCTTCAGGAGAATCTACAGCTGAACCAACAACCGCCTGTTACACTTATTCACCCACCGATGTCTGTTTTCATAGCCAGGCTTGCCTGATGATGTGCTGAGATCGCTGTCTTAGTGTGCTTGTGTGAGTGTGTGTGTGTGTGTGTGTGTGTTTTATGTTTACTGAGCCTCAGTCATAGTATGTTTGTGCCATTTCATTATCAACCCACGTTCCCCTGAAAGCTGAATGGGTTTGACTGCAGCATCACAAATTCAAAAGAAGCCGCAAGAGCGACAGCAGAAGTCGCAGGAGTCAGCGTGTGCACATTCTGTCATGAATGCCGCTTGATGAATGCAAAGCTCCAGGCGTGGCCCCCACAGGTAACGACACAGGTGCACAGGGGAGCTGCCCCTGACCTAACACACCACAGTCAGCCAGCACCTCAGTACTCCAGCACAACATCACTAGTCAGATGTATGCATGCACTATATGCATGGAGACGATGATTGCAATTGGCTTATGGAGAAGAGCGCTTGGGGGTTGCTGAGTGTTACTATCAGATTAAAGAGGAACAAGAGAGACTCTGGTGCAGCTACAGAAATAGTCTTAGAGTCTTAGCTTAGACCGAGTGACACAAAGTCATGTGGGCAGAAAAATGGAGTTTTGAGGCTTTCTGAAGCCAGAGAAGAGGTCAGGAATGAAAGACCAAATACGCTGTGTCAAATAGCTGAGCGTGTGGGTAAACGGCAGTGGATAAGGTAAAGTGGAGGGGAGATGAGGGAGGGAGCGGAGGCTCTCACTTCTCCTGCATCGGGTGTGTGCCACTGATAGTTCATCTAAGGGGCTCCCTGGAGGGGATGGTGAGAGGGAGAGAGGGAGAGAGGGAGAAAGAGAGAGAGAGACAGGAAGTGAGCTGTGTCTATAGCCCCACTGCCGAGCCTGCTCTTAAGCTCTGTGGCGTATCTCAGGTGAGTAGAGCCGGTGTCATTAGGACTGCGGAGCACTGGAGTCGGCTTACACCTGAGAGGCAGGCAGCAGATCGCCGCCCTGCTGAGAGGAGGCATACATTACATCGCCAAAGAGTAAATATTCCCTCAGTGATAGCATCGTCATCGGGGAGAGAAAAAAATACTCAGCTGCACCTTCAAGCAGGTGCCTTACCTCTCCACACACGCGCCTAAACCTTATCTACTCAGCCCAGACAGCAGACGGGCCAGTAGAAAGAGAGTGAGAGTGAGAGAGAGAGAGAGAGGGAAAGAGAAATGGGATGCTATAGTATGACTCAGCCCTATAGCTAAACCTCTTCATATTAGTGTTCAAGACATGGAAAGTGGACTGACATTTTTAGTCTGAATATGCTCTAATTTAGTAGCCTCCCTTGCTCTTGTATAAATACATACATATATAGATGCACTACAGCTGAACCAGAGCAAATATTAACACAGTAACTTAAGCCAAGTGTACCACAAGCCTAAAAATACAGATCCAACTGTCACCACAGCGAAAATAAAGTACATAGAATATGTGCAAAACAATATGAAACACTCTTGAATTTTTCATCGATTCTCGCTGGACTCAATATCCATAAAACACAGTTTACTTCATTCAGCTTTTCTTATGCAGTGTCTAGCTGTGGATTTCTCCTTTATATATATATATAAAGGAGAAATCCAAATAAAGTGCCATTATTTTCATTTAGTTTCCATTGCTTATAAAAAGTAAAAAAAATCAAATAAAAAAAGGGTTTTGTGACAATGTAGTGTCACCCCTTTAAACAACAACAAACTAAGTTTGTTCTTCGGCCATGAAGTGGTGGTTTTAAAATCTATTTAACCCCAATATATATTCAAAGCTTCCGATGCAATATCAGTTGTAATCCTTTTTATTTATATTTATATATTTCTTGTAAATTAAATGTGGTGATAGTTTTCCCTTTTGCTGCCTCACCTATACTAGAGTTGAAATATTCCCAACTAATGATCGGTAGAGACCACCTTCATAATTTAGGCTAAAGAACTGCTCAACCTGATAAGCAGGTTAACAAGGTATTTATACTTTATTTCAATCACTGCAAATCCATTTTAATTAAAAAAATGTATTGTAAACTGCTCAACCTTTACGACTACTTATGATTTTAAATAATCACAACGCAATTAGTAGGACACTTAACAATATTTTTTCACTCAAGTTATCCACTTTGGAGTTTCTCAAATAGAACGGGGCTAATTGATAACGAAAGTTGTTAGGGAGAACTTCTACATTAATTGCTTTTCTTTGTCTCTTTTTTTAAATTAAACAAAACGGCCTCCCTATGAATTCCGCACTAATAAAAAGTAATGTGAATGCCTATTACGAGAGAATTCAATCATTTGCCACAAAATGGCCTTTTGCCTTTTAGCGGCTCATTTTAACATGGTCAAGGATACATTCCTGGAAACAGTCTATTAGGGGAAATAAATAGTAATTCAGTGGTTACACAAGTCATTCAGACAATGCAATTAATTCCCAAAATGGCGGACATAGAAGTGTTACACAGTGAGGATTCCAGAGGAGAGATCTATTAAAACCACAATTAAACTGTATATGTAGTAATCAGTGTACTTTATATTGTTTCATACTAATGGCAAAGAAATAGCGTAATTATCCAATTAAGCCCCAGACATCAATTGCTAGCATGTGGTAATTCTCATTTCTTCAGAAATTTCTGGCTGCCCGTGAGATGCAATTAGTAAGGCAAGGGAAAACAAACACATCAACTCCAGGAACAGATTCGAAGTAGGTAGGCAGAATCACATCCAAACCTCTAAATAATAAATGCTGAAACAAATCTGCAGACAAAGCAGATCTGAGGATAACTTTAAATGTGAGCTAAAAATCTAGCCAGAACAACAAATGTGTTTAGGGTTAAAAGTTCCTACAAAAAACAGGCTCCTATAACGAAAGGAGAGATATATGGATTGCAAACACATCCACACAGCTTGTATAACTCGCTGGCCTGTGTGCCACATACCTTCATTTCATTGCGTCAATTCAATCCCCTACTCCGCCATTTTAGAAGATGGAGGCTGTCTGACTCTTAACCAAGTTGCTCCATTCCAAAACGTTAAATACAGCAAATCCCTAAACAAACTAAAACAAATAAACAAACTCTAGCTAGGTTATCTGTCTAATTCCAGAGTGTGTCTCGTCGACCGTGATTATTTTGTCTGCTTTTTTTTGTGTGGTGGTTATGGCTGCATAGAGATGACCTGCCTCTTTGTGCACCCTTTAGTGCAACTAAGAGTGCTTAGTGTCAAGCGATATGCATCGCATGTGTGATCCATTCACTCACAAAACACTGCAGAGTATTGGCCAAATCTTAATCCACTCGCCCTGGGGTTACCGTCTCCCTGACACCCACCCGAAGCCCCCAGAACTCCCCCACCTCAGCTGCCAACTCACCCCCACCCCACCACACCCCACCTCACCCCACCCAACCCCGATCCTGCGTTTCGTCTCAGAAGGTGTCTGACATTGTGCTCTACTGTACAATGGCCTCCATGATGCGGTAGTAGACTCGCACACAAGGGGCTGATGGGTAAGGAGCGGGCGGCTGCTGAGGGAACAGTGGGACAGCAGCGTGGTTTCACAGACGGGGATGATGGAGGGGGGAGGAGGGGGAGAAAATGAAAGAGAAAGAGACAGAAAGTAAAAAAAAGCAATAAGGGGGACGGCACAAAGACAAAAAAAACAAAACATATTGCGCATGACAGAGAGAGGGGGACGGGCGGTGACCAGGAGCAACGTGTTTGGGAGCGTTTGACTACGTTTCTGGATTCTCACAAATCTACACAGCCTTCCGTGAGTATGTTGTAAGTGTGTGATTTACACACACACACACACACACACACTGATGTGCACATCACTCATGGCCGACAGATGACGAAAAGCTTTAGCTACTGCACAGCTCTACAACACAGTGTTCAGGCAGAGGAAGACCACAAATCCTAGAGCACCTCAAACCTACACAAATAACTCACAACCATCATTACCCCCCCACCCCATTTTTTAAAAATATATTTAAAATATAAATAAACAAAAATAAACAAACAAATAAATAAAGATCCATGCAAAAGATGAAAGAAATACATAAACAATTTATATATGTAACTGAAGTATGCCATAATAATAATAAAATAATAATAAAATAATAATAATAATAATAATAATAATAATAATGATGATTTAGTAATTTGTTTATTTTAGTTTTAGTAATAGGATCCGCAGTAGCAGTAACAGCGGTATGACTGATGAATAAATGAGGTTGCTTACATGTGCAGATATCCATCCTCTGGGCAGACCGATGCAGAAACCTGCAGAGGAGAGAGAGGGGGAGAGGAGGGATTCAAAGATCCTTTCCAAACTCATTTGAACATCTCACTTTAACATGCACACACACACACACACACACACACACACACACACACACACACACACACACACACTCTCTCTCTCTCCAAATTCAAATTCAAAGTTGCTTTATTAGCATGACTGTATGGGAACAGTGTTGCCAAAGCTATTGTTACATACAACATAACATACAAGAAAATAAGACCAAGACCTCTCTCTCTGTCTCTATGCCTATCTCTCTCTCTCACACACACACTTACAGTACACACACACTTTAAAGGTTAACAATTTATCTGGCATCTTGCACATTCACAGCACTAGGGAAAAGAGACAGACATAAGGCGCGCGAGAGAGAGAGAGAGAGAGAGACATACAGAGGGAGAAAAACTCAGACATAGTCCTTTTCACATAAAAGGCGGGCAGAATGTTCTAGCATGCGCTGCTTAATTCCTCAACAGCAGAGATTGATGCCCACCCTTAGCTGAGGCCGTCGACCATCTGAAGGACACAACACCATTCATATTCCATCAATTAAAGATATAAGGAGCCGTGGCACGCAAATGTGTCATTTATATGCGAAATGTCAGCCAAAGCGCTGCTTATCATTAGCAGTCTAATTGCACACATCCAGGCTGTTTGAGGAGCAGATGAGAGTAAAGGAGGCTTTTGTCTCCTCTCCCCAACACCACAGCTCATGAGCCCCATCTACTGGCGCCCCGTGCCCTTGGAGACTGAGAGAGAGAGTCACGCGAGGCCATGGCTACAACGGAGCAGAGAAGGAAAAACTCCACTGAGAGGAGCACACTCTCAACGCCAGAGCGGCACACACCACAGGCTGCAGACACTCCAGGAAGTCCCCACAAAATTCAGGATTCTTCCGAAAAAGCTGAACAGTTGAATTTATGTGTAGCCACCCAATGAATGTTTTAAAATGTTGCATTTAAGAGGGCTAATTGCAATACAATCACACACATAAAATCAGTACAAGGACCTAAATGCATATATATATATTAATTAAAGCTTGATGTAACAGATTAAAAATGCATGGACACTTTACATAAGGGAACCATAAATTAACACAAATTACAAGAAATAGTTAATATTAACAAGACAGGAACAACTTAATCTTTATACTGTTGAATGTGAACATTTTGAACTAATAACACATTTGTTACAGTTGTTATTTTAGTTACTTAATTAATGCAAAAATACTTTTTTTACATTACTTTTTAAGTAATGATGGATCATGTAACCAAATATAAAGCCTAACAAATAGCTTATTCTAAGCGATTACTACTGATAGATAGATAGATAGATAGATAGATAGATAGATAGATACTTTATTGATCCCCATGGGGAAATTCAAGGTACTGTAACACTGTGTTTACATGTATACGGGGCTAGGTGTGTGTTGTTTGTGAGTGTAGTAATATGCTTGTGTGTGATTACTAGACCTTAAAACAGTAATAATACCCGGTCAAATGGTTAGACATTCAATTCCCCATGTATTTTTCCATGAACAAATCCCTTTCTTCAGCATTCCACGGCACTGAGCACACTGTAGAATGGAGCCCATCATTTGAGGTAATGTTGCGGGAGATGACTTTCATGAAGCCAGTAGGACTCCTGTAAAAGGGCGTCTGTTTCCCAATAGGACCCAGCACAGCATGCCTCTGCAAACAATCAAAGGCC